>NC_079213.1:17354993-17404602 GCF_029633865.1 Lampris incognitus | reverse complement strand
TTTGAGTGTTTTCGTATGGCTAATGCCGCTAGGCAGTGACCATGCTGGCTTTTGGAGATGGATATCTTAGACGCATGAGCTCTTTATGCTCAATTATTTGCATGAATTATCCATTTCTTTCATAATCTATTTTTTTAGCTTCACTCTCCCCAAGGACGGCAATTATAGAAATGACAATGGAAATAAGGGTTTCAGAAATGGAGCTTTCTGCCGGCGAAGCCCCTTTTTACATTATATTCTGGAGCCTTAGCAAAAGAAAAAAAAACCCCACAGAGCGAGGAGATTTCATAATCGTGAGCTTAATGGATGAATGCATGTGCAGTGGCTCCCAATCGTTCATCACCATCTATCTGCCTCCCATCTCTGATTTGTTTTCTCCTGTCATCCATCTATCTGTCTGTGTCATCTCTGTCACTAGCAAAGGCAGAATGGGGTGAGGTGGAGGGTAGGGATGTGGGGGGTGATGGGGGGGGCAGTTATTTGTTATCATTATCCTGTCTTCAGAGGAATCGGTTCACTCAGGCTGGGGTGGGCTCAGTTAAATCATAGCGTGCCGTTATAGAAACGAGGCTCTGCGGGGACTTTATGACACATTTGTCCATTGTTCACCAGTACTGTCACATTTGTAGCCGTTGCAGGCCAAAGACCTCTTTAAGAGGGCTTCCTTTTTTTTCCTCAGTGAGTGAAGAGAATAATTATGTTCTTTTTCTTACTGACATCCACCTGTTTTTAACATGATATGACTTTTAAACAAGTTTCAAGGGTCATGACACTAACTCCATACAAAAACAATTGGACAATATTTTATCCATCCATCCATTATCCAAGCTGCTTATCCGAATTCGGGTCGCGGGATGCTGGCACCTATCCCAGCCGTCATTGGGCAGCAGGTGGGGAAACACCCTGGACAGGCCGCCGGTCCACCACAGGGCCAACACATTCAGACCTAGGGACAATTTAGTACAGCCAATTCACCTGACCTACATGTCTTTGGACTGTGGGAGGAAACTGGAGCACCTGGAAGAAACCCACGCAGACACGGGGAGAGCATGCAAACTCCACACAGAGGATGACCTGAGATGACCCCCAAGGTTCGAACCCAGGACCTTCTTGCTGTAAGGCGACTGTGCTAACCACTGCACCACCGTGCCGCCACAATATTTTATAATCAATGTAAAAGTATGAAGAGGGGATGAACTGAATTTTTCTGTGCCAACAGATCCAGTAATAGTAGTTTACTTGTTTCTTTTAACTCAATTAATTGAACCAGAGTAATATTAAATGTGTAGTTGCTATATGTGCTATAGTATGCATGTTACATGAGTTAGCATAAAGATATTTATCTGGCCAACTGAAATAGTTTTTAACTCTTATATGATACATGATGACACAATGGTACAATATCTGTATCAGCCAATACAGGCGTGTCTCCTGCCAAACCATCACTGAATAATAATACACTATTGACTGTAAGTCAGACTGGGGAAAAAAGGGATAAAAACAAAATGTGTTTTCCAGCAATAACTGCACATTTGTCTTGGTTAAGAAAGTCAATTTGACAAATCCTGAATTATATAAAAGTACTTTTGTGAATGACGGGTGGACTTTCAAGGGTGACATTTGGTATGACACGAGGAAAGCTTAGCCAACTAATTCAACTAATTCAAGGTACTTTTTTATAAGAGAGAAGGCAGAAAATGAACACAACACACTTCCTTCATTTCTGGAATTCCTGCACCTCTGAGTGGTAATTGCAGAATGAAGTAAATCAACAGTGGGTACCCCCCTGCAGCGATAGTCTCTCTCTCTCTCTCTCTCTCTCTCTCTCTCTCTCTCTCTCTCTCTCTCTCTCTCTCTCTCTCTCTCTCTCTCTCTCTCTCTCTCTCTCTCTCTCTCACACACACACACACACACACACTTACATACACTGGTGTTTTTTTAGACAGGTGTGTGAAAGAGAGAAGTGAGTGTACCAGTTAAAAGTTAATCCCATTAAGGGGATGTGTCGTTCATTGATGAAGGTAGCCCTAAACCTTCCTGTATGCAAGCGCACATGCACACACACACACACACACACACACACACACACACACACACACACACACACACACACACACACACACACACACATGCATGCATGCAGGTATGCAAGCACACACATTCTCTAACTTCCTCTCTCTGTCACTCTCTTTCTCTGTCTTGCACTCCATAACACTTACAGCGGATTAACACCCCCCAACACATATACATTCACTTACCCTCTCTGTCATTTTCATGCACACACAAGTACACATGCATACACATGTGCACACTCATACACACTCACATTCTCACTATCTCTCGTTCTATTATGTGCACTTAGTCACATTCACACTCTCACACGTGCCCTCACACACACATGTATGCATGCACACAAAAACCCCACACCCCCTGCAGAGAGACCTCTCAAACAGTCCCAGCCTAATTAGGTTAACAACACACACATCGCATCCGGATTGTTACCTCCAACCTGCGCAGGACCTCCAGCAGTCAAACTACCATAGCTGGCATACCTGAGCACTCTGACAAGTACTTGAAGCCCTTCTGTGACCATATTAGGACGGCTGGTCCTTCGGCTGTGCTCAAGTAAACTGAAGTTTTCTCCCTGCTACTGTGGCAGCCTGTCATGTCTTCACTACCGGGCAAAATTATTGTCTCTGCCCGTCTCAGAGACCCGCAATCGACTTACATAAAGTATCTACTGGTCGTCCTGGAAGAAGTTGTGATGAACCAGTCTGACGTTTCATAAATTTGTATTTATCTGTCTGGCAAATGTCAGTTAAGTTTTCAGTGTCTCCCAATTTTGCTATCATGGAATTGTCACACCACTCTTAGATGAGGTCTCAAAAAAAAAAAAAGCATATATATATATATATATATATATATATTGTTGTGGTCAAAAATTTTCAGACATGCTGAGGTTGTGAAGACATTCACTTTATCAAAATGTCCTCTGCTGAATTAAAACAAGCACAATGATTGCTCTATAAAAACTGGTAGCATAAGGGCGCCCAGGTGGCATAGCAGTCTATTTCGTTGCCTACCAACACAGGGATCGCCGGTTCGAATCCCTGTTTTACCTCTGGCTTGGTCGGACGTCCCTACTGACACAATTGGCCGTGTCTGCGGGTGGGAAGCTGGATGTGGGTATGTGTCCTGGTCACTGCACTAGCGCCTCCTCTGGTCGGTCAGGGCACCTGTTCGGGGGGGACTGGGGGGAATAGCGTGATCCTCCCACGCGCTACGTCCCCCTGATGAAACTCCTCACTGTTTACGTTAAAAGAAGCGGCTGGTGACTCCACATGTATCGGAGTAGGCATGTGGTAGTTAGTCTGCAGTGCTCCCCGGATCGGCAGAGGGGCTGGAGCAGCAACCGGGACGGCTCAGAAGAGTGGGGTAATTGGCCGGATACAATTGGGTAGAAAAGGGAGAAGAAGAAAAAACTGGTAATTTAAAATTTTTTTTTTTTGTCCACAATTTCATGCAGAGCACCCTAATCTTGCTTGAGTCTGACATTTCTTTATTTGTATTCATGAAGTGGAATCTACCTTCTTGTCCTGATCGTGTGACTGTTGCTCTTTACGTGTTCGGCTAAGCAAGACTTCAACCTTTTTCAGATGTAAAAAAACAAAAACAAATGTAGGAGCCCATTTTTATTCCCAGGTTGTCCTATATATAGGGTTAGGGTTAGGGTCATCCCGGGTCGTCCTCTGGGTGGAGTTTGCACCTATGGAAAAATCCCATGGCATCACATGCAGGCTACGCTTTCACATCTGTGTAGCGCATTGCCAGGTAGAGATTTTTTTTTTCTTCTTAGGGTAGTGAAGGGCACTGTATGAATATTGAGATACGTCTCTTCGGTGTGTCCTTATTGGTTGAGTTGGTTGAGTCATCGAGGCAGCTTGCATGACGACATATTTTAAGAAATACTTCAAATTAACCTAGACAAAGATAAGGAGAAACGTTGTATGGCAGCCTCACTAACTGCGACCTAACCTTAACCCTAAATATAACCACTACCTAACCTGTACCTGACTGATATTCATATATTACCCAGAACCATCCTAGAATAAAAAGCTCGAGGCATCCAACACTGACTCAGGTTTAACATTGGAGTCTATAGCACACTGAGTTGGTAGTTGTACAGATGCAGAAGGGTACCTTGAACTGACACATGCTGATGTCATGGGGTTTCACCAAAGCTTTAATTTAGGACGACCTGCTAATGAGAATTTGTTGGAATGTATATAATGTAAGCCGTGTTTTGGACTGTAGCTCTATTTTACTTCAATGTTCCTTTGTCACCAACTCCAAATCTACCAAAAGACATTCATCCATCCATCCATCCATCCATCCATCCATCCATCCATCCATCCATCCATCCATCCATCCATTACCCAAACCGCTTATCCTGCTATCAGAGTCGCGGGATGCTGGTTCCTATCCCAGTAGTCACTGAGCGGCAGGCAGGGATACACCCTGGAGAGGCCGCCAGGCCATCACAGGGCCGACACACACAAACTCACTCACACACACACACACACACACACACACACACACACACACACACACACACACACACACATTCACACCTCGGGACAATTTAATACAGCCGATTCACCCTGACCTACATGTCTTTGGATTGTGGGAGGAAACTGCAGCACCCGGAGGAAACCCACATAGACACAGGGAGAACATGCAAACTCCAAACAGAGGACGACCTGGGTTGACCCCCAAGGTTTGACTACCCTGGGGCTCAAACCCAGGACCTTCTTACTTACTTCTTACTGTGAGGCGACCGCACTAACCACTGCGCCACCGTGCCACATCTGCCTGGCATACTCTGTGTTAATAGGATGGCTGATTTAACCTGCCAGTCCTCATCGATATAGTGGCGTTAACTGTCACGTAGCTCTCCGTTGTGAGCGCTGTCCTGCAGTGGGTCATAAGAGCCACAAACTTAGTGCTAGCAAGTTATGTTTTAAGCTCTTGTTTCTTCTCTGTAAAATGGGCTTCAATTCAACAGGTAATAGTCAGTCTTGATGGGATTTGGTATTTAGGTTCGATATAGCCCAGTAACCTAGTACCAAAAGACAATTACCCCCACTCTTCCAAGTTGTCCCGATCTCTGCTGCACCCCCTCTGCTGATCCGGGGAGGGCTGCAGACTACCACATGTCTCCTCCGATATATGACAATGAGGAGTTTCACCAGGGGGATGTAGCGCATGGGAGGATCACACTATTCCCGCCACTATTCCCCTTCCCCTCCGAACAGGCACCCTAACTGATCAGAGGAGGCGCTAGTGCAGCGACCAGGACAAATATACCCACATCCACCTTCTCACCTGCAGACACGGCCAATTGTGCCTGTAGGGATGCCCGACCAAGCCGTATGTAACACGGGGATTCGAACCGGCGGTCCCCGTGTTGGTAGGCAATGGAATAGACTGCTACCTGGGGCAATATTTTTTTAGCTGACATTTCACCTATTAGGTGTCTTGCAGTGCTACCCCATCCCTCCAAGCCGTCTCATTCACATTTACAATGTAACACCTGACTGTCTGTCTGTGGAGTAGTGTGTCCCCCTCAGGGCTGACTGAGTGTCAGCTTTAAGCTCCCCCGGTTTTAACCTTGACTGCCGAGGGATTAAACCCAAACTCACCTGGCAGCAAGTGGTTAGAATGACAGTCCTATGACAGAAAAAAACACAGTTGTCACCTGAAAGGAGATCATTAAGTCTGAGTTTTCTTATTTTTGTTAGCAGGTCTCATCATGATAGTAGTTTGGTATTCGTCTAGAGGAATGAGGAGTGGCTTCCATAAGGATGCTTGTTTATATCCGGGAACCAGTTAAAAAACTGAAGTGGCAATGGCAAAAGTGAACCCCTTTATGACTGTTGTTGATGTGACCCTGGCCCAGGCACTTAAAGGGAAACATTCAGGATTTTCAAACTTATCCCTATATGAAAAAACCCTCCATTTGCAGCCATATTATTACGCAGTCTTCTGTGTATCTCTGAAACACTGCCGAAATTGTGTCGAATGTCTAGTTTGTTGAAACAGATTATGCAATGCAGCCTGCATTGTATAAGAAAATAGGAATAATAATGCTATATTATACAGTTGTATTTTGAGTTATTTACATTTTCTTATACAATGCAGCCTATCTGCACGCCACGAAATTCACGTTCACAGATTTTCCAGCAATGAACACGATTTCAGTCATTTCAGAGACACACAGTAGACTGTTCAGTATTACGGCTGCTGATGGAGTGTTGTCCTCCTTCTTTTGGCTTATTCCCCGTTTCTCAGGGGTTGCCACAGCAGATTTTATAGTGTCTATTGGTACCCTGTGAGAGCACAGCACCAGTGGCAGTCGTTGTTAAACTGGGCCTTGACCGATCCAGTATGGAATCTCAACTGATCCGGTATGGTCTTGTCAATCCGCATAATGATTTGGCAAAATTCCAAGTTAGATGCCCTTCCTGACACGACCACTAACCCTATGGATGGGGGGCACAGGTAAAGCACTGGATGCCATCCCACTGTTCATGGACTTTTGCCCATGCCTGTTGCCTACATATAATAGAGATGATGCTGAAAATTGTGATTGTTTTTCCTTTAATCCCCTGTTTACTTTAGTGGAGGTGTTCAGTGGTCAACAGTACTGCAGAAGTCATCTTTCCCTGATTTGAAACAACAAAATATCTGTTGTCCTCGAGAAGAAAAAACCCTTCTTGAAGTGCTGTGGTGAAACAGTGGTGACTCACTGTCCGTAGCTCTGAAGAAGAGTGTAAGATGAATGCCAAAATGTACAATGCAAAGTCTGCCAATAACAGCAAGCACATTGATGGTAGGCCTTATCTTGGTTCGATTAAGTTTAATATTTGTGTTGTGACCACAAAGATTAATGTGTAAATTTAAAAGTCACGCTTGTTTTTTGAGATTTCTAGATTGTGGACAGACCAAATTCATAGAACAATTTTTGTGATGACATTATGTAATTACGGAATTATTGAATTCATCACTAAGTATTTTGTTATTCATTATTATTTTTATTATATAAGTCAAGTCAGCTTTATCTGTATAGCCCAATATCACAAATTACAGATTTGCCTCAAGGGGCTTTACAGCAACACAACATCCTGTCCTTAGACCAGGGGTCCCCAATTACTTTTCTTAGAGGGCCACTTTTAGGGCCACTTTTAAAACCACGGGCCACTCAACCTCCAGCAGCATGTTGTTCGTTAGTTTGTTTTGGTGTCGATACGTTGCAGGTATTATAATTTAAACAGAGATATTTCATCTATTTTTCGATATATTACTAGTATTACTTTTACTAAGAAATTAAAAAAAAAAAAATTTGGTAGGGAAATAAAAAAATTTCTTTCTGGCATTTCTCCAAAAATTCTCGCGGACCATAAATCAACCGTCACGGGCCGGACGTGGCCCGCGGGCCGCCTATTGGGGACCCCTGCCTTAGACCCTCACATTGGATAAGGAACGCCCTAAAAAAAACCTTTAACGGAGAAAAAATAGGAGGAAACCTCAGGGAGAGCAACAGAGGAGGGATCTCTCTCTCCCAAGACGGACAGATGTGCAATGGATGTTGTGTTTACACAAGTTACAGAATACAACAATTGAAAGAAGATAACAGAATTTTAATGGAATTATAAAATATATAAAGAATATGATAAGGTGGATGCCAAGCAGTGTCCAAACGCCACCGGAACAGCCCAGGACCTGAGCCACATGACCAGCATCACGATGTAAAAGAACAACAAAAAAAGCAAAAACAAAAAAACATTTATGCATCTTAGTGAGAGAAGATATAACATTAAAACAGGAGAAAAAATTATATGGATTTATACAATATATAAAAAGGAAAATGTGGGGCGTCCGGGTAGCGTAGCAATCTATTCCGTTGCCTACCAACATGGGGATTGTCAGTTCAAATCTCTGTGTTACAGTAGTGCTTGAAAGTTTGTGAACCCTTTAGAATTTTTATATTTTTGCATAAATATGACATAAAACATCATCAGATTTTCACACAAGTCCTAAAAGTAGATAAAGAGAACCCAATTAAACAAATAAGACAAAAAATTATACTTGGTCGTTTATTTATTGAGGAAAATGATCCAACATTACATATCTGTGAGTGGCAAAAGTATGTGAACCTTTGCTTTCAGTTTCTGGTGTGACCCCCCCCCCCCGTGCAGCAATAACTGCAACTAAACGTTTTTGGTAACTATTGATAAGTCTTGCACATTGGCTTGGAGGAATTTTAGCCCATTCCTCCGTACAGAACAGCTTCAACTCTGGGGTGTTGGTGGGTTTCCTCACATGAACTGCTCGCTTCAGGTCCTTCCACAACATTCGATTGGATTAAGGTCAGGACTTTGACTTGGCCATTCCAAAACATTAAATTTATTCGTCTTTAACCATTCTTTGGTAGAACGACTTGTGTGTTTAGGGTTGTTGTCTCGTTGCATGACCCATGTTCTCTTGAGATTCAGTTCACAGACAGATGTCCTGACATTTTCCTTAAGAATTCACTGGTATGGGGTCCGCGGTGGTGTAGTGGTCTAAGCATCGGCTTTTTGTCGATGCAGTTGCCTACTGGGGACGGGGGTTCGTGCCCCGGTCTCATCAGATCGGGCTATGGCAGGACTCGACGAAGCAGCAATAATTGACAATGCTGTCTTCGGGAGGGGGGTGGCTTGCAGGGTTTGTATGGTCATGAAAAACCTGGAAAAGTCATGGAATTTTAAAATGCAATTTCCAGGTTCTGGAAAAGTTATGGAAAATAATATTTTTTTCAGAAGTTTGGAAAAGTCATGGAAATATATCTAAAGTTTCATCAATTAATCCAAACAAAATCGATGTGTCATAATAAAATGTAAATTGCCACGGACCGTCGTGATATTTTGGTGGTGTGAGAAGTTTATTCAGTCTGGCTCAGTCTGTGTTACTGGGCATGCGGCGTGCAAGCGCCTAGGAACTGCAGGCACGCCCACTAGCCTGGAGTTGCTTCTGCTAGCAAACAGACAATTTCGACAAAATGCCAGGTAAGTGCAGCTTCAATAATACATGGCTTTTTAAGGGTAAATACCAATTATGGCTGGCAAAAGACACTGACCCAAGACGTGCTAAATGCAAACTGTGCTGTAAAACATTTGACATTTCGAACATGGGTGAGGCAGCGCTTGTTAGCCACTTGAAGGGGAAAAAACACAAGACTGTAGCCGCAGTTGCTAGCAGCGTAATACCCATAGGTGAGTTTATGAATGCGGATGCTGTGAGGACATCCAGCAACACTACTACAGTTTCCACAGCAACAAAGCAGACAACTTTGGACGTTTCTGCAAAAAATGAAGTCCTCAAAGCGGAGATACTGTGGGCACTAAAAATCATGAATTCACACTACTCATTCAAGTCATCCGAGGACACGACCCGTGTTTTCGCCGCCATGTTCCCGGACAGCCAAATTGCAGCGAAATTTACCTGTGGTGAGAACAAGTGTGCCTATGTCTGTACTTTTGGGCTTGCTCCGCACTTTAAAAGAATCTTACTGTCAGAAGTGTCCCAACAAAAGGCATATGTAGTGCTGTTTGACGAAAGCCTAAACCACCATTTGCAGTCCAAACAAATGGATTTACATGTGAGGCTGTGGGATGGAGCAGAAGTAAAGACTAAAGGCTACACACTGAGTTCCAGACTTTGCATATTCCGTCTCTAGTTTTAGGAGTGGAAGTTAATTTTGGAAGATTTATTTAATTTATTTATGTTATGTCTTTTTTTTATATTGACAACTCATGCACTGATTACTGATTAATCAGTAGTTAGCTCTGGCATTCCTACCCCAATGCGCTATTTCTCTCTGTTTATCTCTGACAGAAAATGTGATGGCATTTTTATCTTTTGAGACACTGACAAAAATGTTAAACCACTGGAATTAAAATATGAGAAAATTTATCTAAGTGTGCCTGTCTGGTGTTTTTTTTTGTTTTAGAGAGGCACCATACATTTCAGATGTAAACCTAATTTTACTTAGTGTTACGATAATTAGTTTTCGGTGGTCCCGTTGAGATAAAATAATTTATTTTGGTCATGGAAATTCAGTAAAAGGTTTTGGAGAAGTCATGGAAAATCATTGGTGAAAAAGTGTAAGAACCCTGGGCTTGTGTTCGTCACATGAATGCATCTCTGTGTGTGTCAGAAAAAGCAGTGGTTCGGCCTGGATTCGCCTTGTCACGAAAGTGGCGAGGCATCTCCTTCGAGACTGCCGGACGGAGAGATGCAGTTGGCGAACGCATGCAGTACGAGGGTGGGTGTTTGAACTAAAATAGGGATCGATTGGCCACTAAATTGGGAGAAAAAGGGAAAAATCAGAAATAAATGTATAGAAAAAAAGAATTCACAGGTATAATTCAGAATTCATTGTTTCATCAATGATGGCAAGCCGTCCTGGCCCAGATGCAGCAAACCAGGCCCAAACCATGATATTACCACCATCATGTTTCACAGATGGGATAAGGTTCTTATGCTGGAATGCAGTGTTTTCCTTTCTCCAAACATAACACTTCTAATTTAAACCAAAAAGTTCTATTTTGGTCTCATCTGTCGACAAAACATTTTTCCAATAGCCTTCTGGCTTGTCCACATGATCTTTAGCAAACTGCAGACGGGCAGCAATGTTCTTTTTGGAGAGCAGTGGCTTTCTCCTTGCCAACCCTGCCATGCACGCCATTGTTGTTCAGTGTTCTCCTGATGGACTCATGAACATTAACATTAGCCAATGTGAGAGAGGCCTTTAGTTGCTTAGAAGTTACCCCGGGTTCTTTTGTGACCTGGCCGACTATTACACGCCTTGTTCTTGGAGTGATCTTTGATGGGCGACCACTCTTGGGGAGGGTAACAGTGGTCTTGAATTTCCTCCATTTTTACACAATGTGTCTGACTGTGGATTGGTGGAGTCCAAACTCTTAGA
Organism: Lampris incognitus; assembly: GCF_029633865.1. Lineage (NCBI taxonomy): Eukaryota > Metazoa > Chordata > Actinopteri > Lampriformes > Lampridae > Lampris > Lampris incognitus. The sequence goes on along the minus strand of NC_079213.1, from coordinate 17,393,573 downwards.
GATGGTTTTGTAACCTTTTCCAGCCTGATGAGCATCAACAATGCTTTTTCTGAGGTCCTCAGAAATCTCCTTTGTTCTTACCATGATACACTTCCACAGACATGTGTTGTGAAGATCAGACTTTGATAGATCCCTATTCTTTAAATAAAAAAGGGCACCCACTCACACCTGATTGTCATCCCATTGATTGAAAACACCTGACTCTAATTTCACCTTCAAATTAACTGCTAATCTTAGAGGTTCACATACTTTTGCCACTCACAGATATGTGATATTGGATAATTTTCCACAATAAATAAATGGCCAAGTATAATATTTTGTCTCATTTGTTTAATTGGGTTCTGTTTTTAGGACTTGTGTGAAAATCTGATGACGTTTTAGGTCATATTTATGCAGAAATATAGAAAATTCTAAAGGGTTCACACACTTTCAAGTACCACTGTACCTCTGGCTTGGTCAGGTGTTCCTACAGACACAATTGGCTGTGTCTGCGGGTGGAAAGCCAGATACGGGTATGTTTCTTGGTTGCTGCACTAGCGTCTCCTCTGGTCAGTCAGGGCACCTGTTCAGGGGGGAGGGGAAACTGGGGGGGAATAGTGTGATCCTCCCATGTGCTACGTCCCCCTGGTGAAACTCTTCACTGTCAGGTGAAAGGAAGCGGCTGGCGACTCCACATGTATCGGAGGAGACATGTGGTAGTCTGCAGCCCTACCCGGCTCGGGAGAGGGGGTGGAGCAGTGACTGGGATGGCTCAGATGAGTGGGGTAATTGGCCGGATACAACTGGGGAGAAAATGGGGGGAAATTCCACAAAAAAAAAAAAAAGAAAATGTGATGGGGGGACGCCAAGCAGTGTCCAGGTGACAACCACCATCACCATGGAGACCTCAGAGGACGACAGACTGCACGCGTACATTCCTCATTTATCAAATGAGAAATCTTTTATATAATACATGGTTTGAGAACTAACCCAGCCACTGGGGATGCACAAGCCAGTGCATACTTTGTGCCGGTCCCAAGCCCGGATAAATGGGAAAGGTTGCGTCAGGAAGGGCATCCAGCATAAAACCTTTGCGAAATCAAATATGTGGGTCATAACTCAGATTTCCATACCAGATCAGTGGAGGTCCGGGTTACCAACGAATGCCACTGGTACTGTTGGCCAGCAGGGTGCCGGTGGAAACTGTACTACTGTTGGGCGAAGGATAAGAAGAGAGGGAGGGCATGTCCAGAGGCAGCAGGAGAGGAGAAAGGATAGGAGTGTGGAGATGAGAGTCAGAACTTTGAATGTTGGCACTATGACTGGTAAAGGGAGCGAGCTGGCTGATATGATGGAGAGAAGGAAGGTAGATATACTGTGTGTACAAGAGAGCAGGTGGAAGGGGAGTAAGGGCAGGAGCATTGGAGCAGGGTTCAAACTCTTCTACCATGATGCGGATTGGAGGAGAAATGGGTAATTCTGAAGGGAGAATATGTCAGCAGTGTGTTGGAGGTGAAGAGAGTGTCAGACAGTGATGAGTATGAAAGCTGGAAATCGAAGCTGTGATAATTAATGTTAACAGCACATATGCCCCATACGTTGGGTGTGAGATGGAAGAGAAAGAATAATTCTGGAGTGAGTTGGATGAAGTGGTGGAGAGTGTTCCCAAGGAGGAGAGAGTGGTGATTGGAATGGACTTCAATGGGCATGTTGGTGAAGGGAACAAAGATGACGATGAGGTGATGGGTAGGTATGGTGTCAAGGAGAGGACTGTGGAAGGACAGATGGTGGTAGATTTTGCGAAAAGGATGGAAATGGCTGTGGTGAATACATATTTTAAGAAGACGCAGGAACACAGGGTGACGTATGAGAGTGGAGGAAGGTGCACACATGGACTATATCTTAATGTAGGGGGTGCAATCTGAAAGGGATTGGAGACTGCATGGTGGTAATGGGAGAACGTAGCAAGGCAGCATCAGATGGTGGTCTGTAGGATGATTTTGGAGATCAAGAAGAGGATGAAAGTGAAGGCAAATTCAAGGATGAAATTGTGGAAGCTGAAAAAGGAAGACTGTTGTGTGGAGTTCAGGGAGGTGTTAAGACAGACACTGGGTGGAAGTGAAGAGTTGATGGATGGCTGGGCAAGCACTGCAGAAATATTGAGGGAGACAGCTAGGAAGGTACTTGGTGTGTCATCTGGACAGAGCAATGAAGACGAGGAGACTTGGTGGTGGAATGAGGAAGTACAGCAAAGTATACAGAGGAAGAAGTTGGCAAAGTAGAAGGATGGTCAGAAAGATGGAGAAAGTAGACAGGAGTACAAGGAGATGGAGCGTAAGGTGAAGAGAGGTGGTGAAGGCAAAGGAAAAGGCATATGGTGAGTTGTATGAGAGGTTGGACACTAAGGAAGGAGAAAAGGACTTGTGCCGATTGGATAGAGAGACCGAGCTGGATGTGCAGCAGGTTAGGTTGATGAAGAATAGAAATGGAAATGTGCTGACAGACGAGAAGGGTGTGTTGAGAAGGTGGAAGGAGTAGTTCGAGGGGCTGATGAATGAAGAAAATTAAAGAGAAAAAGTTTGTTGTGTGGATAGTGAACCAGGAAGTGCGGTAGATTAACAAGGATGAAGTGAGGGCAGCTATGAAGCGGATGAAGAGTGGAAAGGTTGTTGGTCCTGATGACATACCTGTGGAGGTATGGACATGTTTAGGAGAGAGGGCAGTGAAGTTTTTAACTAGATTGTTAAACACAATCTTGGAAAGTGAGAGTATGCCTGAGGAGTGGAGAAGAAGTGTACTGGTACCGAATTTCAAGAATAAGGGAGATGTGCGGAACTGTAGTAACTACAGAGGTTTAAATTTGATCAGAACTTGATAAGAAAGAGTAGTGGAAGCTAGGTTAAGAGGAGAGGTGATGATTGGTGAGTAGCAGTATGGTTTCATGCCACAAAAGAGCACTACAGATGCGATGTTTGCTTTGAGAATTTTAAAGGAGAAGTATAGAGAAGGCCAGGAGTTACATTGTGTCTTTGTGGATTTAGAGAAAGTATATGACAGGGTGCTGAGAGAGGGGGTGTGGTATTGTATGAGGAAGTCAGGAGTGACAGAGAAGTATGTAGGAGGGGTGCATGATATGTATGAGGGCAGTGTGGCAGTGCTGAGGTGTGTGGTAGGAATGACGGATGGGTTCAAGGTGGAGATGGGATTACTTCAAGGATCAGCTCTGAGCCCGTTATTGTTTGCAATGGTGATAGACAGGTTGACAGCAAGATCAGGCAGGAGTCTCTGTAGACTATGATGTTCACGGATGACATTGTGATCTGTAGTGAGAGTAGGGAACAGGTTGAGGAGAGCCTGGAGAGGTGGAGGTATGCACTGAAGAGAATAGGAATGAAAGTCAGTAGGAGCAAGACAATACATATGCATGAACAAGATGGAGGACAGCGGAATGGTGAGGATACAAGGAGTAGAGGTGAAGAAGGTGGATGAGTTTAAATACTTGGGATCAACCATTCAAAGTAATGGGGAGTGCAGAAGAGAGGTGAAGAAGAGAGTGCAGGCAGGATGAAGTGGGTGGAAAAGAGTTAAAGGGAAGGTTTACAAGATGGTAGTGAGACCGGCTATGTTGTATGGCTTGGAGATGGTGGCACTGATGAAAAGACAGGAGATAGAGCTGGAGGTGGCAGAGATGAAGATACTAAGATTTTTGTTGGGACTGGGGAAGATGGACAGGATTAAGAATGAGTATATTAGAGGGACAGCTCAGGTTGGACGGTTTGGAGACAAAGTAAGAGATTGAAATGGTTTGGGCATGTGTGGAGGAGAGATGCTGGGTATTGGGAGAAGGGTGCGGAAGGTGGAGCTGCCAGGCAAGAGGAAAAGAGGAAGGCCAAAGAGGTTTATGGATGTGGTGAGGGAGGACATGCAGTTGGCTGGCGTGACAGAGGAAGATGCAGAGGACGGGAAGAGATGGAAAGAGATTATCCACTGTAGCAATGTCTAATGTGAGCAGCCAAAGACAAAGAAGAAGACATGGTTTGAGATGTATACCTACAAAAGAAATGAGAAACAATGCCTAAGTCTCTTAAAGATCAGTCTTCCCCCATCTGCAGATTTCACTTTCACATGTTAGGGCATCTATACAATGGTGATCTAATTCAGAGTGATTTGTAGCATAGGAATAGGGTTGGTGGTTCAGTTTTTTGCTCAAGGACATTTTTATTGGACACACATCCAACTCATCGACCCCTATTGGCTAGTACCAGAGTCACACCTATGACATTTCAAGTACTGGTCCCCAGTATTTGTCCCAGTTAATATATGCCAGCTACAGAAAATAATAGGATGACCTCACTCTTTGAGGTAATGCTAAACCTTACCTGTAAAACAGTGTCTACTCTTTAAGCCTTTGCTGACTGGAAGACCATGAACGGTCAACTTCCCAACACAGTAAAACAAAGTAGGCATTGGGTGGTTAAAATATCTGAACTTTACGGGAGGTAGTTTAGCATTAGCCGAGCACAGGTATGTAAGGCATGAAAGCTATGTGGGATAAGATGCCTGCAGTTAAAAAAATTTAAATTGACCACTCTCTGAGACATAGGTCGTTTAATTGTCTCAGCACCCTTTACGAGCGGGGGTTACCGTCTTATGTGTACAGAGGAGACCACGCATGGTGGGGGTGGGGATGGGGGCTGTGCAATGACATGAGCCCGTTGGCTTCATGTTTACTGAAGCATGCTGAAGAACAAACAACCAAAGGCATCTAGGTGAGAGTAAACCACACACACACACACACACACACACACACACACACACACACAGTCACAAGTCAGTATGAAAAGGTTAGCCTCACTGAGCTTCAAGTACCATCAACTAAATTTGATCAAAAGTCATTAAATAACAGATTTCAATGTGTATTGTGTTTCTGTGTGTGTGAGTGTGCAAATAAAGGTAGCATCCTTGACGTTGAGTGAGGAAGAAAGTGTGTTTTAATGTGCATCTGTGTGTGCACTTGTGTGTTTCTGTTGGTTTTGTATGATATGGCAGCAGCGAATTTTACCCCAACTTTGATCTCTCTCGCTCTCGCTCGCTCTCTCACACACACACATACACATTTGTTCGTTGGCTGTATGGTTCTAAATTATAGTTTGTATAGTCTGAATTAACACTTTGAAGGGGTGTGCATAAGACTGACATGACACATCTGTCATGAACATGGAGTCTTTATGAATGTTTATGACTGCTCATTAAGTGTCAGTCGGTCAATTATGTCATTTTTAATGCAAAGTTGACATTGTTTGAGATGTCTGTTTTCGAGCTACAGATGTATGAAATATATCAAATCGATCGCCCTCGGTCCCACTCAACAGCAAAGACAACAAAGACGTTTCAATGTCAACTTTGCATTAAAAATTACATAATTGACCGACTGACACTTAATGACAGCAGTCGCAAGCATTCATAAATATTCCTTCATGTTCATAACAGGTGTCGTGTCGTGGTTATGACAATGTCATGCGAGTCTTATGCACATCCCTTCAAACAAAGTGGGACCATATACATCTTTGAAAACCACCAACTTAGCATAGCATAATGTATTGGCATACTTCCCGTGTTTGTGAACATGTTCAGTTTTCTTCTTCTTTTCTGTACAAAAGATCCCTTCTATTCCCCATATGTAGTATCTTGTACCTCCTTTGCGTGCTTAAAGGCGGACACCATGTGAGTTCTGTTCTGGGTTGTTCAAATGGGAATGCCCACTCAGCCTTCAGCAAAAAAAAAATGATGCCCCTCCCCCCCACACACACACGCAAGCACGCACATGTAGTTCTCTGATGGTGTCCGCGTGGAGAGTGATGAAAGTGTTAAAGAAAGTGCAGAAATCTACGTCAGGTCACATGGGAAAAAGTTTTTAGAAGGGGTTATGACAATATCATTTTGATGCTAAAACATATGCACTTCAACCAAAATCTGAATTTTCAGACTTGAATAGGTAGGGAATGTACTAGGAAGCCACGGAATGATAGAAAAACCTTAAACACACACACACACACACACAAATATGGACCCCCCCTTTAACTTTTCCACTTCACAGTGTGCTGTTAGGCTCCACGCACGAGCAACCTTCCAAGTCAAGTTCCTTGGATGTGCATGTCTATCAGCAGACAGATTTGGACTCCAGTTCTGATTCAGTCATCCACACACTTCCCTCAGGCTGCATTAGCCCAGGGCAGGGCTGGGGAATGGGGAGGGAGGTCGGGAGGGGGGGAAAGTAGGGGAGAGGAGGACGAAGAAATCATGAGTACATAAAAGAGGGTGGAATGTTGAAGCAGAGCAGAAGGAAAAGAGAGAGAGAGAGAGAGAGAGAGAGAGAGAGAGAGAGAGAGAGAGAGAGAGAGAGAGAGAGAGAGAGAGAGAGAGAGAGAGAGAGAGAGAGAGAGAGAGAGAGAGAGAGAGAGAGAGAGAGAGAGAGAGAGAGAGAGAGAGAGAGAGAGAGAGAGAGGAGACAATCAAACGGGGAGAAATGGATAAACACAAAGAAGAAGAGAGACCTTGGGTCGCTCCCTTGCTTTGGGAGGGCCAGGGATAACAAATGACTTTGACAGTCTCCAGAAATGAATTTTCCTGCCGTCTTTACAACTGTAGCCAAATATGTCAAACCCCTCCCAACAGTCCCCAGACCGCAGCATGCCAAAGAGAGATAATATATTAGAACAATACTTGATTTGGAATCTCTTTTAAGGTTTCTCAGTAAGCTTTGTTATATCTACACATTTATTTTTAGGATAAGATGCATCCATCCCAAATCGGTAAATATATGTTTCAGAGAAAAATCGTTACCTTAAGGATGCATTCAGCATTTCTGAAAATATAGAAAGCCTACTTGGTAACATTGTTACCATTATGAATTATCACCCCAGGGCCGTGCTGCATTGTTTCAACTTTTTTTTTAAACAATTATGTGAGAATATCTCTCATCTCATCTCATCTTCAGTGGCTTTTCTGGGGTCGGGTCGCGGTGGCAGCAAGCTAAGTAGGACACTCCAGACGTCCCTGTCCCCAGCAACGTCCTCCAGCTCCTCCTGGGGGATCCCAAGGCGTTTCCAGGCCAGATTGGACATGTAGTCCCTCCAGCGAGTTCTGGGTCTACCCTGGGGTCTCCCCCCAGTTGGCCGTGCCCAGTAAACCTCCAAAGGAAGGCACCCAGGAGGCATCCTAATGAGATGCCCGAACCACCTCAACTGGCTCCTTTCAATGCGAAGGAGCAGCGGCTCTACTCCAAGCTCCCTCCAGATGTCTGAGCTCCTCACCCTATCTCTCAGGCTGAGCCCAGACACCCTACGGAGGAAACTCATTTCAGCCACTTGTATCTGCGATCTCACCCGTTCGGTCACTACCCAAAGCTCATTACCATAAATGAGGATTGGAATGAAGATTGACTGGTAAATTGAGAGCTTTGCCTCCCGGCTCAGCTCCTTCTTCACCACAACGGTCCAGTATATGGTCGGCATTACTGCTGATGCTGCACCAATCTGCCTGTCAATCTCCCGCTCCATCCTACTCTCGCTCGTGAACAAGACCCCGAGATACTTGAACTCTTTCACTTAAGGCAACAACTCATCCCCAACCCGGAGGGAGCAATCCACCATTTTCCGGTAAAGAACCATGGCCTCAGACTTGGAGGTGCTGACTCTGATCCCAGCCATTTCACACTCAGCTGCAAACCACCCCAGTGCACGCCAGAGGTTGTGTTCTGATGAAGCCAACAGAACCACATCATCTGCAAAGAGCAGAGATGCAATTTTGAGGTTCCCAAAACGGACACACTCCTCACCTTGGCTGCACCTTGAGATCCTGTCCATGAATATCACAAACAGAATCGGAGACAACGGACAACCTTGGCAGAGTCCGACACCCACTGAAAACATGTTTGACTTTGTGCCAAGAATGCGGACACAGCTCTCCCGCAGCACCCCCCACAGAGTGCCCCAGGGTACACGGATGTAAGCCTTCTCCAAGTCCACAAAACACATGTAGACTGGCTGGTCAAACTCCCATGCCCCTCTCAGCACTTCTGCAAGGGTAAAGAGTTGGTCCATTGTTCCACGGCCAGGACGGAATCCGCATTGTTCCTCCTGGATCCGAGGTTTGACAATCGGTCGGAGCCTCCTTTCAAGCACCCTAGAGTAGACTTTCCCAGGGAGGCTGAGCAGTGTGATGCCTCGATAATTGGAGCACACCCTCCGGTCCCCCTTTTTGAATATGGGAACTCCACCCCAGTCTGCCACTCCACAGGTACTGTCCCCGACCTCCAACTAACACTGAAGAGGCGTGTCAACCAAGACAGCCCAACAATGTCCAGAGCCTTCAGCATCTCAGTTCACATCTCATCCACCGAGGAGCTTTTTAACTACCTCAGCAATCTCTGCCAGAGATATGGGCGGGGCTTCCCCTGAGTCTTCAGACTCTACCTCCTCCACTGCGGACGTGTTAGTCGGGTTCAGGAGCTCCTCAAAGTGTTCTTTCCACCGCTCGACAACATCCCCAGTCCGGGTCAACAGTTCCCCTCCCCGGCTGAACACAGCCTGAGTCAAGCCCTGCTTCCCCTTCCTGAGTCGCCAAATGGTTTGCCAGAACTTCCTTGAGGTCAACTGAAAATCCTCCTCCATAGCCTCACCAAACTCCTCCCACACCCGAGTTTTTGCTTTTGTGACCGCCGAAGCAGCAGCCCTTCTGGCCTCCCGGTCCCTGTCTGCTGCTTCAGGAGACCCCAGGGCCAACCAAGTCCGAAAGGCCTCCTTCTTCAGCCTGACGGCTTCCCTCACCACCAATGTCCACCTGCCTGCTGCATCTACAATAGAGGCTTTGAACATGGCCCACTCAGACTCCATGTCCCCAGCCTCCCTTGGGATACACAAGAACTTCTTCCGGGAGTTGAAGACCTCACGGACAGGGGCCTCTGCCAGACGTTCCCAGTTCACCCTCACTACATGTTTGGGTTTGCCAGGTCTGTCCGGCAGCCTTCCCCGCCATCTGATTCAACTCACCACCAGGTGGTGATCAGTTGACAGCTCTACTCCTCTCTTCACCCGAGTGTCCAAAACATACCATCGCAAATCTGATGATAGGACCACAAAGTCTATCATCGATCTTAGGCCTAAGGTGTTCTGGTATCAAGTACACTTATGCAAGAATATGTGTAATGTTTTCCAAACGATGGATGTCTCATTTTGGAATGTAACACTCGAAACCATTAGGTTTATAATGTGAAATGCTTCTGAGATGAGTTTAGGACTTCCCAAGACGGGATGTCAAGGAGGTCCCGGTGAGCAGCCAGGAAATGGTGGGCACCCCTCGACGTCCAACACCCCCTGTCACTGACCACCCCACATTCAAATTAACAGCTTTCACTCGTTTACTTGCTCGTGCTTCCCCCAGTTGTTAATCTCTTCATTCTTTCAGGTAAAGCGATGATGAAGTGTTATGTATTTAATTATTTATTAACCTTACGTGGATTAGGTCTTCCATCATTAGCACAATCTATTTCTTAGTTTCTCATATCTCACTTCCCACATGAACCCGCTGCCTTAAGAGGTGAGAACCTCGTTCAGATGGACAAAGACGCCCAATAAAATCCAACAAGAAACATATGTTACACAGACACATGGACGCTCACACTCCATCTCTCTCTCCTCGCTCTCTCTTGCTCCCTCTCTGTCACACACACACACACACACACACACGCCTTAATGTGCACACTGACACATACACATGCACTGCAGTACAGATTTTCCCAAGCACACAAGCACAAAATACATGCATGCATGCACACACACACACACACACACACACACACACACACACACACACACCACGCATGCATGCACACATGCACGTATGAACACACACATGCACACACACACACACACACACACACACACACACACACACACACACACACACACACACATAGTTTCTGTGCTTTCTTATGTTTCACGGTGTTGCCCTGCCACATCATATATGTGAAAGGACTTAATGATGAATCCCGCTCTTATAACATAGGTTAGGATCTATACAGGGATGATGCAATGCTCTGTTTAATACTTCCCTGTCAAAATACACCCAGGGAAGAAGTATGACCCCAGCTAATGCAGAGATTTCCGTCGAGCAGAGAACAAGGCTCCCATGGACTTGAGCGCTAAAGGAAATATCAAGTACTGATATCTGCCCGATAATGCAGTAATTATTTTCTTTGACAAGAAACAAACCCTTTCTGGCAACAAAAAAAAAAATGTTTCGCACCAAATCATGTTGATTTAATGCATGTGTTTTTGGAGTTCAGCAAGTTACTCTGATGAATCATTTGATTACTTTATACTCAAGCATGGATTGCTCAAGTTCCCGCAAGAAAGCGTCGTCTGTTGCACAGCCTTTGTCCAACCTTTTGTTCAACACGAACTGCTGTTTGACAGCAAAGACATATTGCAAGGCAAGGAAGCGCTCTCCAGTGTACATTGCAGCGCTGTGCATCTCTGAACCCAAACTTGGTTTGTATCCATGATCAGCTTACACAACACAATCCCTTCCGCCAGTGGGGGAAAAAAAGCTGTTGTTGAACACTTGCTTTTTATCCCTGAAAACACTCAACATCACAACATTAGGGAATACTTCTTATCATATCAGAATAAATGTCTTTATTGAATCTCATCAATCCCATTAAACTGAGCCCGAAAACCCCCTTTAGCCTGGAATTGTGCCAGGAGGTCGAGAGGTACAAGAGGTATGAACACTGCCAAAGACCAAAGTGAACTGTAAACGCTGGCCTGTCTCATTACGGCTGCTTTGAGCGCGACCGAGGACACAAAGCTGCAATAAATTCCCAGTCAGTCCCTTTGTACTGCATACTTAGTGTACAGTATGTCCTCTAGTTCCTGTTGGGTTTGACATTTTTACAGTTCCCTCATGATACAGAACCAAGACCAGGTCATTGTCCAGAAATAAGCAAGGGCCGTTACTACAACTACGTACAAATTGGCATTTCCAAAGCGACCAAAGGCCCCACACACATTGTCCCTTTGGCCATTCTTAGGGAATTTCCCAGATACGGTTTTCAAGTCATGTACAAAATCGTTTGTTTGATTTTGAATGAAATGTCTCTAATAGGGAACATGAGCTGGGTTTAGTCCATCGTGAGGCAGGTTAGTTTGACCCTACTGATGATGTGTTGCTGCAATAGTAATTATAGCAATAGCTGTCTTGGCTAGTTCAGTTTGACAGGATTAAAGACGGCCAACAGAGTCAGAGGCTCTGACCAAGTTCTAGTCATGTCTGAAAATTCAGGCGATGGTCAGGTCATAAGACAAGAAAACTGTGGCCATGACAGCATCCCTGCTGAGTGACCAGGAGGACAAATGATGAGGAGCATGGTAGAAATGACGACATCCTGTAATGGGCCAGTTGTGGACAGAATGTAAACAGGTCCCGACATGTTCCAGTCTTCCTTCTTCTCTTTTTTTTAGGTTTCTCAAGGCAAAAACTTTCCCTCATTATTGCAAATGCATGTTTTTTTCCCCATGATACCATTTGAATATCTTATTTTCAGCATCAGAGGACACAGTCAGCTTGCCAGAGGCTGATGTAGGCCACAGTCTCATCGTTAAAACAAACACCCTCAACACTCTTTCATTAAACTTACCTAAACTTAGCCTAACCGACCTTACCCTGACTTAACCTCAACGTCTACCTAACCCTTACCTTAACCCAATGCTTACCTTAACCTAACCTTAACCGATAGCTAACCTATTCGATAGCTAACCCACAGGGCTGAGGGAACATCAGGTCTAAGGGAACATAGGGTTGAGGAGACAGTGGGCTGAAGGAACGTAGGTGTAAGGGAACATAGGGCTGAAGGAACATAGGACTGAGGGAATACAGGGTTGAGGGAACATGGGGCTGAGGGAACATAGGGCTGAAGAAACACAGGGCTGAAGGAACGCAGGGCTGAGGGCTGAAGGAACATAGGGTTGAGGGAAGATAGGGCTGACCTCAATGTAACGATAACCTCACTTCAACACACCCAATATGACAAAGGGGGGGCTGTATTAAGATTTTACATTTCTCCCATCGTATGATGTGACATACAATGAATGTTGAAGATGGTAATTATTGTGCATTTTGTTGGGGGCTTTCACAGTGAATAAGCAGGCAGAGGTTTAGCGTCATGCTCAAGGACACTTAAACAGGGACAGGATAGGTTGCCGTTCGCACATCATTGGCTGTTGCAGGGACAGAACCTTCAGCCTTTCATTACATGGCCAGCGTTTGAACCACAAGGCCACCATGCTACTTGTTGACACCAGCATATAGTAACACAATCGCACAGGCGACAGTACAAGACACACCAATAGACTTTGTTTCATCCATTGTCTGTATATAAGCTGAGGTAGCTGTGAGATTGTTGAGGTTATCCATACAGCTTGCATGTGTGCATGTCTATGCGTCCTTCCCTGTGCGTGTGTTTGTGTGTGGGAGGTTCATCTGCTCAACATGTGCCAGAGAAGCTCTGTCAGCACCTCACTGAAGAGCCGAGGAGAATGAAAGAGAGGGCAGAAGAGCGGGGTGAAGGAAGAGAGGAATGGAGACAGATGGACGGTGTATTTTGGAGGAGGGGAGGGTGTCACAGAAAGAATGATCAGCGAAGGAGGACAGGAGAGATGGAGAGAATACGGGGAGGGTTGAACACAATGGGGAGGACGGAAAAAAAATCACAGACGGAAGGATCGGAGAAAGCTCTCCCTGCTGGCTTTCACCCCTCTCCCGGAAATCCTGGCCTGCATCCACAAAGCGAGCTCCCTCTCTGCCTCTGCCTGCTCCATCTATCATTCTGTCTCCCTCACTCTGCTGTTCCATTTCAAGTCCCTCATCCATCTCTCCAAGGTATTAAAAACAGCACTGAGCCAGGCCCACAGGCTCTCATAATCCAAATTAGGAATGGTTTATTTGCCAAGTGCAATAAATGTACAGGAACTTGTCCTGGTGGTGTCGGTGCCGACGGAACAAAATGACACCATATTGACAACCCATGTAGTAACACAAGAAAATACTCTCACATGTGGTACAGGGGCAACAGGACCTCACATGCAGTGTCAAACTCAGTGTAAAGACAAACAACTGACAGTAAAATATACCTATATCATGCTATATTCAGTATGATATAGATTTTCAGTATTCAAACACACTCAGCATTAAGGCATTATGACACAGTGGCGTTAAATGTGTAGCGATAATGGCGAGTAGTAGTTCATGCATTATATGGTAATTATTCTAAGTAGTTTGAAATAGACAAAATAACTCACATTTACCTCATTCCTCATGAGGTTCATTCATACCCAGAGCCACTTACCACAGCAAGATCTGGTCACATGGCTGATGATGAAAGGCGCTCTCTATCCAATCAGATGCCGTATTGTGTTTCAAGATGCACTGAGTCGGGCTCTCTCTCATAGGGGGGGGGATCCAGTTTCGGTCCATGGTTAAGTGAATTTTTATCAGCATCCTCCGCTTGTTCAGACCTGTTCCTCCTCCGCTCCCCACCACTATCCGTTCATCCTCCTACAACCAAAAAATAAAAAGCCCAGCTAGCTCATCCACGCTCATCCCACCTATGCAGACATTTGCCGGCTAATGAAAAAGTTGCCTGATGGTTGTGACATCTTGTTTTATTTAGCCGCTGTGGTAGAGAGTGCATTCAGTGAACAAAGCCGTCAAAGTGCTGAGGTGGGTTTTTTTTTTTTCTTCATTTGATTTCACGTGGAATTGATCTCACAGATACCGATGAAACATCACATACTCGTGTCTTGTGAGAAATCTGGCTTTAAAAGGCCAGTACAAATATCGGGGGTGCTGAACATATAAGGCAACATCCTTCACAGTTACTGTGAGTTTTTCAGTTTTGTTAAGCCAACTCAGGTCATAGACACTCAGCATTGCGCAACGTGTGGGACATGATTCATCAAGAGTGAAGCGAGCATTGGAGGAGGAGAGCCAGTTTATCCTAATGAGCTGTGGCTAATGATAAAGTGTGCCAGTGATGTAACTCTACACCTGCCAGGTTTCCCTAAGGGTTGCTGCAGGGTGTAGAATAACGCTGTATGTTTAAATGTGGGGCTTAACTGTATGTGTGTGCGTGGCGTGCGTGCATGTGTATGTGTGTGTGTGTGTTTGTTTCTAGCCTGGAGTGCAAACATATGTTTACATGATAGAGTGTGCTCATTTGGCTGCTTGTGTGTGTGTATGTGTGTGTCTAGTAGTAGTAGTAGCAGTAGAGCTCATACAGATATATGCAAGACAGAAAAACGTACAAGGGCGTTACAGGGTGAGAGAGAGAGAGAGAGAGAGAGAGAGAGAGAGAGAGAGAGAGAGAGAGAGAGAGAGAGAGAGAGAGAGAGAGAGGAGAGAGAGGAGAGAGAGAGAGAGAGAGGAGAGAGAGAGAGAGAGAGGAGATGAGAGAGAGAGAGAGAGAGAGAGAGAGAGAGAGACGAGAGAGAGAGAGAGAGAGAGAGAGAGAGAGAGAGAGAGAGAGAGAGAGAGAGAGAGAGAACTGCTATGAGGGATGTTTTCCCCCCATAGTCTTACGTCTCCTGACAATCCATCAGTAACTAAAGATACTACTCTTGGGAGCCCATATGTTGTTTTAACTGCAACACAGCAGAACAAGGATGTAAATAAGTCCTATACTGACTCTACATGTAATACAAATTCTCTGTTCTTGCATTTGAAGCCCACACGTCTTAATCATAGTTTCAAGGTGACCTACTAACCGAAACACAAGTTTATAACTGAAAGTTCACACAATTCATCCTCAGGAAAGCTAATGGGGGTTAATCAACAGTCATGTGAACTACCACATGGTGAATGAACCTCAACTGTGCCTCTTGCAAGTCTCCCAGGTTGGGCGAATCATAATGCCCCCACATATAAGTGGTTTGCATTATATTGCAGGCATTTTACTTCTCTGTAGAATGACTTACATTATAGCTGGTTGCTGTCTCGAGAGAGAGAAGCGACATAGCTATATCACTATATAATATATCTTATATGTCTACAATGCTATACGTCTAAGTGGAAGGGAAAATATGTCAGCATGTACTCATTGATATAATCAGGTCAGGTCAATTAATCATAATCAGGTCAGATAGGTTTCATTCAGCACTGCGTCCTCTAAAATGATGCTAAAATTATCATTCAAGGGTCCAAGACGGCCGCTAACTTCACTAATAGGAGCTGGGAGTCACCTTTTCAAATGGTGTTTATCTCATTTTACAGTGAAATTCTTCATCAGAGATAAGTCCATTCCTCTACCTGCTCTGCGTTGCTGCTGACCACGCTACATTGGGGTCCAATGAGGCATGGAGCCACCAGAGCTGTGCCATGCTGTGCCGTGCTAACCAGCTGTACTCTGTACTCAGCTGATAACTGCAAAATGCATGAACTCAACATTGCCAGCTGGATGGAAAGAGGAGAGAGGCAGTGAACTTTGGTCCCCCCCCATCTCATCATTCGACTATTAATGGGGGCTTGTGATGCGAATGTATTAATCCATGTATGCAGTGTTAAACATGTGAGCATGTGAGCACATGGACACACAGGTAAAAGCATGCTCAGACAGACAGACAGACAAGCAGACATAGCAATACACACACACACCCTTGGCTTACCACCATAGCTTCAGATTTCCGCATCGAAGCAGCAAGGCATTGATCACAATCTCCTCAAGTATGTAAACAGTGCATCCGCCAGGAGGCTTAATACAGACTGTCTGTTTTGATTAGTTCACAGTTAACTTGGTTGATGGTTCTCCTTTTTCATCTATATTCAGATTCTCTTCCACACAGATATCTGTGTGATGGTGGCAAGGCCTGCTGTGAAGTGTGCATTTGAGTCTGTTTGGAATTTGGAAACTTTGAATGATGCTCCAGAGGAGTAGATCTGAAAAAAGCTGAGTGGGGAGAGACAGGGAGAAAGATGGAGAGGTAAACCCCATTGGAACTGACTTCAACAGAATGATTTTGACTTGAGCTGAAGAAACTGCTGTGTCTGCACCTGATGTCTTCCTTTCCTGGACCCCCATTGGGGTACGAGTGTATGTATTTTTGTGTTGGTGTGTGTCTGTGCATGCGTGTATGTGTGCGCGCGTGCACGTGTATGTCTTTTTAGATGAGTGAATGCTATGGTTCCTTGCTGTGTTTCTGCTAGCTATGACTCAATGTCCCTCTGTGTGTGTGTGCATGCGTGCGTGTGTGTGTGTGTGTGTGTGTGTGTGTGTGTGTGTGTGTGTGTGTGTGTGTGTTGTATTTTATTCAAGAAAGTTCTAGTAAAAAGTGTGCTTTTTAAGAAAAAGTATATTTCAAGGCTCAGTACAAGATTAAATGACTTGTTAAAACGGCAAGATTTTACGGTGCAAATATTCACATTTCCCCAGAGTGGCCTGAGGCAAGAACTTGAAGTACTAAGTAAATATATCAGCGAAAAGACAGACCACCTTTACACACGAGGTTAATATTTGTAGTTTATGCACACAATTTCCATTTTAAAATGGAAAAAAATAAACCCATTCCCTTCTCAGTTGACAGGCATGTCTTGTATGCAGTTGATACAGATGTTTTTTTTGATTTTGTCAGCTAGGAACTCTAACACTGGATTTCTCATCGTGGAGCAAGGCTCTTTCGTTTGCTATTGGATGAAGCTGGTAATACAAGACCTGTGTTTAAAACACAGCTTGGGCAGAATAAGGACCTGTGATGGTTCAGTGTAACAGGGTGATTGGGATGATCTAATGATTAATTTACCAAACCCAGATGACAGGCCTAGGGGATCAACACAGATTACATAAAGTCAGAGACCTTTCTACCCAGAATGCCACAGACAGACACACACACACACACACACACACACACACACACACACACACACACACACACACACACACGGAGAGACAGTGTTAATGATGAACTGCAGCTGTTTGCATTGAGTCAGACCTTATGTACTGTGGCTGCTGCCTTGCAAGGCTGTCTGTCATGTGTGTGCGCGTGCATGTGTGTATGCGTGCATGCATGTGTGTGTATGTGTGCGTGTTTTTGTGTAGCCTTGTTGGCGCGGTTCCTCTTTGGGTCATTGCATTTTCATCCACCTGAGACTGAGTAGCACAAGTTGGATTCAGAGGCATTGCTTACATTGGTACACTGCATGAATATGCATTACCGTAAAGCAGTTTGCAGAGAGCCC
Source organism: Lampris incognitus (assembly GCF_029633865.1). Taxonomy (NCBI): domain Eukaryota; kingdom Metazoa; phylum Chordata; class Actinopteri; order Lampriformes; family Lampridae; genus Lampris; species Lampris incognitus. The sequence continues at coordinate 17,376,308 of NC_079213.1, read as the reverse complement.
TTTCATTCGTTGGCAAAGTATCTTGCAGTAACTACATAGCCACCAAATGAGGAGTTAGACTCTACAGGGAAATATCTCCAATTTAAAAAATGTATTAGGTCCTTCCTGCGATGAAGTGGTTGCTGGCATCAAATTGAAACTGGTTACAAACAATTAGTGATTTCACATGTGAGACAACGGTTGGCAACAAGTAGAGACAATCGTCATTGTGCTCTGGATCTTGTTTGTGTAGATTTATGGAGTCGTTTGACACCAAACGATTAGTCAAAATAACACAAATCAGGCACCGTGGGTGCCAGGGTAAACCATCCATTTCTAATGCAAGTCCAGCAGTCTCTCTTTGTTGTATACCAGCAAAACCTTTTAGACTGTTGTCCTTCAGACATGCTCAAAGGTGGGTGGACTTGTTTTGGTACATAGTCTTCTCGCTTGTGCAGCATCTGCTGAAAGAAACACAGGCATATGAGAACATTAATTGACAAACATTAAACCCCTTGTTGTCCTGATGGGACACATCCATGGACCTAAAATAGCAAGCAATAACACACAGTAAGCTGTTTTTTCTAAAAGTTCTGTAGACTGAAATCTTTTAATGATGACACAGTTTACCCTGTTCCAATACAGTAGGCCAGATCATTTTACCTGATAAGAAAGCTGCAGGATGACCCTAAAGGTTAAGGCCACCTTATTGTGACAGAAAATAGGACAATTTCAAATCTTACAGGACAACAGTGTGTATGGTTTGAATTCATCCACTTTAGTTCTTCAGCAAGGCACAGAACTCAGACCACTCTGGATAAAGACTAAAGCTACAGTCACACATACACAAAATTAACATTGGTGAATATTCGCCTCCCATTCACTTCCATTCTATGTGAGCGAAGGGTTGAGTAAAACATTCACTTCTATTGGCAAAAGAAATCTGCGTTTCACATGGGGGTCAACTTTTGTGAACTTGGGTGAATTCACAGCCTCAACCAATAGCAAAGAAGTGTGTGTGGTTGACCCCACTTGGCTGTGATTGGCTGTAGTTTTCTTAGTGAGCCAGGACGAAAGAGACTTTGATTGTTGCTGTCTCTAACCAGCCGGTATTGTACGACATTGCCCATGAAAACTACAAACTGCATGGCACCCGGGTGGTGTAGCAGTCTATTCCGTTGCCTACCAACACGGGGATTACCGGGTTGAATCCCAGTGTTACCTTCGGCTTGGTCGGGCGACCCTATAGACACAATTGGCTGTGTCTGCGGGTGGGAAGCCGGATGTGGGTAAGAGTGGGGTAATTGGCCAAGTACAATTGGGGAGAAAAAAAAACCAAAAACTACAAACTGCCCTACAAGAGAGATGCTGGCAGTGAGTCGGGAGACAGGCGTTGAATGTAAATAAATTGGAAATTTATTAATAACATCAACTGATATTTCACAGTATTTGTTAGCTAGCTTAATTTGGCTAAGCTAGCTAACAAATATAACTTGTACACCAATGTTCTTCCTCCGTATTTGTACGCAAAACTATAATAACATGTACAAGTGAAAACATTTATTTATCTTTCTCTGGACTTCAGTGTACATTTTCCCATCGCAAAACCAACAACCGCTCATGTATGACAACTGCAACCGCTCAAACAAGACTACAAACCAGCAAACTGATTTCCGTGTGCGTCACATCCTGCGTTGACCACATTCGCCACGACAAGATACGAATTTCACCTTGGCAGGCGATGGTCATTCGCCTGCATTCATGCATGTGTGACTGTAGCCTAATGCAAAATTCCTCTTTTGTAAATTGTGTTGGGTTGAATTTCTTGCTTTTGCAGTTGTAATCAAATACAGGCTCTGCCAGGATTTGCTTTCTGAATTACCTTGAACGATATCCAGAACAGTATTTAAGTTACTTGCGTTTCATTGTAACTAACAGTTAACACGTTTCTATTGAGATGTGGAGAGTATATTTGTCATCCACAGAATGAGGCTAACTGTTACACGTGCATGATACTGTCAAAAAAATTATGTGCATCGGGTGAAGCATCACCAAGATAAACTAACACCATTTGCCAGAAAGTTGACTTATTTTTGAAAAGAGATTTTCTGCAAGACCCTCAAAAAACGTATGATCATATGAAACGCAAACATAACCAACAAGCTGCCTGCTGTCTAAATCATGTGCAAATGTGTGTAATATCAATTCCAGCTTATCTTCATTGTTTATGAGTGGCTGAAAAAGTGGTGTTATCTGCACCAGGAAGTAATCCATGTTTACTCAGATCCAGATGGAGTAAGCTGTTTATACTGACAATAACCACAATCCAAAGAAACACATGGGAGCACTCAGGGCCTAAAGCACCACGGGCACACATTCCAAAACGAACAGACCACAAGAATCCAGATCAGCCGAGGAGACCACTTCTATGCCCGTTGCATCACTCTGCAGTATAAAGCAGTTCCCGCTTATTTTCAAAGCCTGGGAAAGCCGTCAACCTACTTTGCATGTATGACATATTAGTAAGTCCGTGTGGATGAGGCCGCTGCACCGCAAAACACATGAATGCTGTCTCGGTGCATATCAGCTATGACAGGTCTGAGCAAATGCATGCATCTGAGGGGGAATGACGGTGATGGTGAATGAAGTAACACGTTCACTCCTTGCTATTAATTTCCCTTCCATTTTTAAAGCAAGGTAAGGGAACTTGTTAGTGTCTATGAATGAATGTTGCCATTAGTGAGAAAGAACGCTGACCCTTTGGAAAAACCATCATGATTCAGAAACATCTGAGCACCAGGATCATGGTGACTCAACAGCTCGCTGTGAAACAAAGCTCATCTTAACGCTGTGCAGAAAAGGAACTCGGGAAAAGGGGAGTAAAGCAGGGCGAGACACAGGGTGAAGTGAAGGAGAGAGCGAGAGAGAGAGAGAGGGGCAGTGAGAAGAACCTTGCTAAAAGAGACTGTTGTTTTTTTTTTTGGTTTTTTTTTGCTCCCTGCACATGACTCATTTGGGAGTTTGGTTGGTGAGGGTGGTCGGGTCAGGGAGGAGAGGTGAGGAGACTAGGGCGGGAGGGAGAGACTGAAATGAGAGCGAGCGAAAGAGGAAAGGAGGAAGAGAAAGAGCGAGAGGGTATGACAAAGACAGAGTGTAGGTGAGCGAGGCATGCGGGGTCGTAACAGAGTTAAAAACAGATTTGAGTTGATAGCTCTTGTTGCTCGTTGCCAAATAATGCAGCCTGGATGTGAGACACTCACAGAGAGAGAGAGAGAGAGAGAGAGAGAGAGAGAGAGAGAGAGAGAGAGAGAGAGAGAGAGAGAGAGATGCTTAAAGATAATCACTCATGTATTCAAAAAGCACACAAACAGGTGTGTGTTTCTAACTCGCACATACTACATCACACCGATACACACACATACTCACACACACACACACACACACACACACACACACACACACACACACACACACACACACACACACACTCTGACTAACCTCGCCCTCTTCCTAATGAAAGGTTTCATTATGTGTATATGGCCACTACTTAGAGTCTCTCAGACTAATGATACCTATTTTCACCACTCTAAACTCTGACACCAAAGACTTTGACCATAAATCACTCGTTACTCATTGCAGTAATTAATAAAGCTGCGCTAGACTTGGTGACTCTGGGGAAATTAAATATTATTCTAAGTAAGAGCTTCAAAGTCCAACCTTGATTATCAAAATGAAGCAGCTGAGAGTTGTCTTTTTGCTGACTCAGCGGCGGAGACGAGGCCTCTGTGGAAGACGTCTGTGAGCATGCCTGCATGTTTATGTGTGTGTGTGCGCATGTGTGTGTTTGTGTATGCGTTCACATGATTGTGGCCTTGGGGGTCCAGCCCTTCAACCCACTCAGTGGGAATGTGCCCTTGTAAATGCTAAGGTCACCACTCACATGACCTCTAGGCTACCAAGGGGGGTCAAAGGTTAGTAGTCCCAGAGGGAGCGGTGGCGACACCTCAGGAGCTGGAGAGAGATCAGACCTGTGGGCCATTAAATGGAGCTCACCTCCATCATCAGGAATCTGGATTTTGCATCGAACTTAGCAGCCAATACTTTCCATATGAGACCAGAGTGAAATCAATAGTCACAGAAAAACTTCTGACCTCATCAGTCATAACCTGGTCACTGATTGCACAACGTGCGGTCTCAGTGTGTGTGTGTGTGTGTGTGTGTGTGTGTGTGTGTGTGTGTGTGTGTGTGTGTGTGTGTGTGTGTGTGTGTGTGTGTGTGTGTGTGTGTGTGTGTGTGTGTGTGTGTCTTATATCAGCTATAGGCACTCGGGGTATGTCTAGTAATCAGCTAACAGACCCTAGAGACAGTCTTTGGCTCTTTTTCTAACTCGCCAGGCGCATTCATTTGGCCAGCTTTTAGCCCAAGGACACAAAACACTGAATGACCTCCATTCAACAGAACCAAAACAAGAGCGTTCACAAGGTCATGTGTGACACATTAAACTGTCCTGAAATGTTTGGGAGGCGACTAAAAGTTTTCAAAAATTTGGGAAAAAAAATTCCTTTACGTTACAAAATTCTACTTTAATGCCCTTTATTGTGAGAGTAGCGGCCACTTGGAAACTACACATTTTGGCTTTTACTGGGAGTGCCCTTCAACTGTCAAAATGCAAAAACACAAAGAAGGGACACTTAATCGCTTTCGTTTGCTAATTTCGTTTTGGACCATCCTTTAAAGTCGACCAATTGGATTAAGCACTCCTTAAAGTGTTGTGTCAGGGGCTAAATGGGTTGGCTGCTGGTTTGATGGATGTGCATTTCCGGCCAACCAGCTCTCTGTCTGACATTTAACCATACATCATGTCTAATTATACTCCGCTTAGCGTACCCTGAAACTATGACACCTCGAGGAGTTAAAGTGATTGCTGCTAAGAAGCATCCGAATCGGGGGTCTGCATCTTTTAAAAATGCATTCATGCGTCGGGTAATACAATGAGAGCTCCCTAATGTTGTTAACGGTCTTCCTCAAAATGTAGTCTTGGAGACAGTTTTCCGTTTTTATGAATAGCTAATCTTGTCCTTTAAATAAAAAGGCAAGGCTTTTGGTCAGCAACCTCACAGTGCTCTACACTTTAGAAACTAGACCACCAAGGAGATAGTATGTAATAGGTCTTTGACTGGGATAAAGACACTATTCATGGACTCGCTGGCCCGATCACTGTTGACTTAGGCCGAGGGAGTAGAAAACACGAAAACATATGCTGATTTATACTGCCTCAGTACCTCCGGCTTTACCTGAATGGATCGGAAAAAGCGCACAAGTTGCCTTATTCACTTTTACAGAATCAGCAAACGCTAGTATGTGAATCGCATGAGAGCAAAAAGCCGTAAATAAAGGGGCACAACCCAACCTAAAGGGCCATCATTTCATGTACGCAACGTCGAGCAAATAATGTATAACTACGCATCCCTGTGCTCTGTGCGCTCTATACTGACGCAGCATCAAATCATCCTGGGACTGAGCTCATTCTCCCTCCTTGGACATCTCCGCTGCATTGTGCGTTGCTCTTTGCGTGTTTGCAATCCTCTGCAATCCCACACAGTTTATCCCTCGCACCTTTTCGGCCTTTGTTTACTGCAGATCACCTCTTAATACCTGACCGTGGCCTGCAGGAAACCCCGGCAGTAGTCATTCCCACCCTGGTGAATCACAGTGGAGCCCAACAGCGGACTCCCGTGCACAGTCCATCTGACAGCCCTCTATGGGGGGGCCGGTCAGGGGTGCGACACTGGTTCTGAAGTGATGTGCACTGCGATCAGCCAGCAAGTATGCTGGGTGGGGATACAGGTGTCTATAAAAGTTTTAGACCATCTTCAACCACCTTAGACCGCCAAATAACTGGACGTTCGCTGCTTTAATCTGCACAACAGACTAAAAAATGAACAGTAAAAATGTACAACAAATACAAAAAAATCTCAGTAACCATCCATCCATCCATTATCCAAACCACTTATCCTGATCAGGGTCACGGGGATGCTGGAGCCTAGCCCAGCAGTCATTGGGCGGCAGGCGGGGAGACACCTGGGACAGGCTGCCAGGCCATCACAGGGCCGACCCACACACACACACATTCACACCGAGGGACAATTTAGTACGGGCGATTCACCTGACCTACATGTCTTTGGACTGTGGGAGGAAAGCGGAGCATCTGGAGGAAACCCACACAGACACGGGGAGAACATGCAAATTCCACACAGAGGACGACCCAGGATGACCCCCAAGGTTGGACAACCCCAGGGTTTGAACCCAGGACCTTCTTGCTTTGAAGCGACAACACTAACCACTGAGAGGCGCCAATATGCCACCTCTCAGTTAACAGCAAAATAAATATTACCTGTCCGAATAAGGAGTGAGAAGAAGTAAAGGTCCCACCCCTTTTCTCTACTTAATCAATGCACATGATGTTTATCATGACCCAGAGTCCATCATCCACAACCTGAATAATTACCTTGGTGTTCGTCCTCATTATACATGCGTAATCAGCGTGCAGGTCTCCAGCAGACATGTCCCAACACTTACAGAAAGAAAACTGGAAACTATAGCGGCATCCTCATCACCAGTGAGCATCACCTTCTTGGGACCAACAAGGCCCCTCTCATCCCTGTGCCGCTCAACAATTATTTCTTTGTACATCCTCTTAAACTGCTTGATATTTTACTCCGCTTGAGTTCTACATCCAAGACCACTCCTCAAAATCCCCCCACAGATTGAACCCCCCCCCCCCACACACACACACACATACCCCCATCTAGGAACGTTTTTTGAATATTGCCAGGAGGTAAATTATGTCTTGCTTTGTACATTATTTGTGCAGTCTATTCCACCAGATGCATGAATTTCAAGGCATGTCTGTAAAAACAGCATATTAGTGTGTTCATGAAATCCTACATGGTATACTACCACCCTTATGGCCCTTTTTTGTACCATGCATCATGGCTGCAAGGTGCTTTTGTATCTATTACCCCTCACCTCCATCTTATGTCACATTGTATGGTGGGAAAAAAAGGTAAACTCTTGATACAGCCATCTCCCCTGTCGGACTGTGCAGGCTGAAGCGAGACTATTGTCGCATTGTGAATTTGGTGGAACGACGAGGCTGCGACCTAAACCCACCAGACCACTATGATGACAAAGAATGACGGCATGTTTTTTATCTGGAAAACCGAAAAAAAAAAGAAAAAAAGAAAAGAGGATTCGGATGCCCTCGAAATGTTTACGTTCTGTTCACAACTGGTGCGTGAGGATGTCGTCGTTTTCAGCTATGCTCCTATTGGTTCCTCGTCAGGATATTGACATAGGCATAATTTTCAATCACAGCCCAAATTTTCTGACACTGCTAGATCTTCATTGGTGCCAGCTGTCCTTAAACCCGTCACACGGAAAGACCCAAGACAGCAAACCATCGTTCGCGATAAGCAGTTTTGTCTATGACTGGGACAAAGTGGTCCAGAGAGTCCCTAAGACAGCCAAAAATCACATAGGGTGTGTGGGGGACTCGTGATGGTCCTGTACAGGGCAGTGAGTGGCTGGATATAAGTCATCTAAATGACCCGACCATGAAACATAAAGGGTAAAGGTACTTGTAAACAAGGAAAATGGGTGTTAAAAAAAAGTGCCACCACCACAGGGGTCAGTGGAAAAACAGCCGTTAGTGTGTCAGCAACACTGTATCTGAAAAGACTGAGGGGGATGGCCGCATCACCAGAGCTTGATTAACCTCATTTGCTTGAGTGAACATTAGTGTGTGTGTGTGAGAGAGAGCGAGAGAGAGAGATAGGGCGAGAGAGAGAGCGAGGGGGCGAGAGAGAGAGAGAGGGTGAGAGAGCGAGAGAGAGGGCAAGTGCACGTTAATACGGTTAATAAGCCCAAATTTGTTTGTGTATGTGCTTGTGTTCTCTTTGTGTATGGCTGTTGTATTTTTGAAAACATGCTGTGCATGCGTGTGTGTTTGTGTGTGTGTGTGTGTGTTTGTGTGTGTGTGTGTTAATGTACTGGCCGTTTCCGTTAATGCTTCTGTGCCTATGGCGGTGCTCATTAAAGAGGCACTGGTGGATCTGCCCCCTGCAGCGGGAGGCTCAGTGTAAATACGATGCCCGAGACCAACGAGGCTGTTCTACAGTCATCATGTAAATGGAAATGAACTCAAGCCAAAGCTTGCCACACATCCGTCATATCAGGTCAAACAAAGTTGTTGTGTTTTCCTATTTGAAATAAACACAAGAATCACACAGTACCTAAAAGAGCAACAAACGACCCAAATCGTGTGTGTGTGTGTGTGTGTGTGTGTGTGTGTGTGTGTGTGTGTGTGTGTGTGTGTGTGTGTGTGTGTGTGTGTGGTAACCATATTAGATAGTACTGCTTGCTCATTCACACGCACACACAGACACACACACACACACACACACACACACCCACGCCTCCTATACAATAATCAGGGTGATGCTTCCGGTTCAGCTGTATGTGGGGATTACTACCAGGGCCTTTTGTCTTATAATCTGTGCATACAGCAGAATTAAGTGTGCTGTATAATTAATACAGAGATGTACTGTACATTGAGCCATTAATGGCAAGTCAAGAGAAAAGAAACCCGTTGTGCTGTTGTTTCTTGTTCTCTCACCAGTTATATAGGCCAATTCAGAACGACCCGTGATGCTGCAGACTTGCACAGCCTTTTTTATTCCACACTGACAAATTCTGATCATTAAGATATTCAAAGGAAAGTTGGCAACTCATTGACTGACCAAGTTTGTACTCTTTTACAAACTAGACCCCATTTTTGAGATATTCAATGAAGAATTTCAGTTTTTTTTCTTTTACAAAAGTGAATATGTAACATTTTGAAATTCGTATTCAGTAGCACTATCTGGCAGACGGTTTCAACAACGTGGGGGGTGGGGGTGGGGGGTGGTGGAGAAATACACATGCACTCTGCTTTTGTGCACCGAACAATGCTTTGGATAAAAGCATCCACCATATGGAATATGATGTCTTGTGCTATCCCGTAGGCAACAGGGTTTGCTTGTACCAGATGAGGCCATCAGGTCACATGTGTATCTACAGATCAGTAAATCAATAGGAGCACCATGGGGAGATATAAGGGCAATCAATCAGCTCATTGCTGTAAAGAAGAATGGGGACAACTGCAAAAAGAGGACACTTTCTTTCCATCGCTCACTCGCTCTCTCTCTCTCTCTCTCTCTCTCTCTCTCTCTCTCTCTCTCTCTCTCTCTCTCTCTCTCTCTCTCTCTCTCTCTCTCTCTCTCTCTCTGTCTCTCTCACTCACATACACACAGACACAAACACACACTATGGCTCTAGCCTTATGAGCCCTTGCCAAGAAGAAATAAGTAATTAGTGGGTATGTGCAGATTAATATCTAATCTTTGCACAAGTGCGTGCGAGGGCGTGCCTGCATGCGTGCGTGCATGTGTGTATGTGTGAGTGCATTCTGCAAATGTGCATGGGTGCATGTGTTTGTGTGTGCATGTGCAAGAGCGTGCACGTCTTGCTTCCTGTTCTTGCACCAGTAAGATCATTTAACTTCACCTCCGCCCTCTTTTGATACTCACGCTGTGCCCATTCGCTGCCATTATAAAAGACAGATAATTGCGACTAGGATCGGCGTAATGTCAACATCACACTATGGAGTCTACTTGTGTCTTACTGCTTCGAACTGTTTCTGGAGCCATACTGGGTGTGTTGACATTTATTCCTGTCCTGCACTGACTTAACTGTTTCGATGGAGTAAAACACATGTTTAAAGGTTTTCATATAAAAAAAAGCTACTTGTGCACTCTGTGAGAATAAAAAGACATTAACTGAAGTTTGTCATGAAGTATCTAGAACACAAAGGATCTCGTTAAAAATGTCTTTCTATTTAGTATCAGTTTAGAATTTTTACTCCCTTGAAATTACTCGGTGCTTCGAAAACACAGAGGATTTCATCCTGAAAATACAACTCGTTTTGTATGCAAAGGGATTCAGAATTGTAATAACTACCCATAATGTTATGATGTTCAGTTTTATTTTATTCCCAGGCCATCCATTTTGTGAAAATAGGGGGGTGGGGGGGAGCAATGTGGCAGAGTGGTACCTTACACTTCTAACTCCAGATTGGTTTCCTTTAAGTACTCCGGTTTCCTCCCACAATCATACGGCACAGAGATTATGTAATTTCCTATTGGTATAAATGTGACTGAGGATGTGTGTGTGTGTGTGTGTGTGTGTGTGCAGGCTATCTGCCCACCTTGCGCCCAGTGCCTGCCCAGATAGGCTCTAGCCCTCCTGCCACCCTAAATTGGCCGAAGCATGTATAGAGAATGAATAAATGAATGGATGAGGTGTCATTATTTCATCGCATGAACGGCTCCATTCAGGGTAAGGCCCTTTATGTGCACAGTTTAGTCCAGGGTCTTTTCTCAAGCTCCTCCAAGAGCTGTGACTGCATATAGAGTTTTCTCTTGTTTCCATTGATATGAGTGGCTCCAGGATGAGTCAGCCACGCAAAGTTGTCAATGTAGATTCATTTCAAATCTGTAGATTGAGAAACAATGGATTGAAAATGAGTACAGTGCTTGAACTAGGTTGTTTTACACAATAGCCAAATATACAAAAGATGTTCGGCCTTCATTCTGAAATGATGTATTACTGTTAACTGGCACAGCTTGTGCAAACAGGAATAGAAGGGACAGTTGTGCCAGGCACATAGCGAACAAAAGACAGGCAGACAGCTAGCCAACCAGCCAGAGAAATAAATTGACAGGCTTACTGACTGACTGATTGATTCTCTGACTGACTGACTGACTAACAGGCTGACTGACTGACTGACTGACTGACAGGCTCACTGACTGACTGACTGATTCTCTGACTGACAGGCTGACTGACTGACTGACTGACTGACAGGCTCACTGACTGACTAACAGGCTGACTGACTGACTGGCTGACTGACTGAATGACTGACTGACTGACTGACTGACGGACAGGCTGACTGACTGACTGATTCTCTGACTGACAGGCTGACTGACTGACAGGCTCACTGACTGACTAACAGGCTGACTGACAGGCTGACTGACGGACATGCTGAATGACTGACAGGCTGGCTGACTGACTGACTGACTGACCCTGACTGAAATGCTCACTTACTGACTGACAACCTGACTGGTTGACAGGCTGACTTACTGTATGACTGACCGACTGACTGACTCCACTGGGATATTGACACAGAAGGCCTGTTAGAGACACCGACCCACCTCCACATCGACCGTGTGTCAGAGAGACAGATGGGCATCCGGGTAGTGTAGCGGTCTATTCCATTGCCTTCCAACACGGGGATCGCTAGTTCAAATCCCTGTGTTACCTCTGGCTTGGTTGGCCATCCCTGCAGACACAATTGGCCGTGTCTGCGGGTGGGAAGCCAGATGTGGGTATGTGTCCTGGTCGCTGCACTAGTGCCTCCTCTGGTCAGTTAGGGCGCTTGTTCAGAGGGGAGGGGGAACTGGGGGGATGAGTGTGAGCCTCCCATTATGTCTCGCTAGCGAAACTCCTCACTATCAGGTGAAAAGAAGCGGCTGGCGACTCCACGTGTATCAGAGGAGACACGTGGTAGTCTGCAGCCCCCCCCCCCCCCGCATTGGCAGGGGGGTTGGAGCAGCGACTTGGACGGCTGAGAATAGTGGAGTTATTGGCCGGATACAATTGGGGAGAAAAGGGGGGGGGTGAAAGACCCTAAGAGAGACAGACAGAAAGACAGAGACCACCTCTGTCTGAACTCTGGGTGACTCTTCATGCATCCCTCAGGCAACAGCCTGCCAGTCCTAGTCTGTAAGTGTCAAATACCTCACAGCTCCTCTCCTGCCATGGCGGTACCTCCGCTGCTTGTTTTACCACATCTGCACCTGTGGCTACGCCAGTTTATTTGAGCATTCCACCATCTGAGACAGAGGTTTGTCCAGTTGGGTTTTAACACTCTTAAGTCGAACCCAAGGCCCTGTTTTGAACTTATAGGAGTGTTATAGCCATACGTGTTACATGCTGGCAGTCGTATAACATGATTTACACACAGGAAACACCTGTCGTTATCATCCCCATCAATACTTTGCTACATCGATATGAATATGTATATACATATATATATATATATATATAGTGTGTGTGTGTGTGTTAGATAGATTAAAGGTGATTCAATTTCAAAATATCTCTATTTTTCATTCTATCTATCTATCTATCTATCTATCTATCTATCTATCTATCTATCTATCTATCTATCTATCTATCTATCTATCTATCTATCTATCTATCTATCTATCTATCTATCTATCTATCTATCTATCTATCTATCTATCGTGACAGAAAGACAGATAAACTGTATGTACATTCATTGTATGGTAAGCATTTGATGGGCATGTGCAAAAGTTAGTTCCTAGTGAAATAATTCACCTTTATCGTGGACGTCTCTGTCCATAATTTAATTGCATTGCTTGTCTATGGACAGGGACAAAGGCTGGAGGGCAGTCTGTTCATCCAACAATCAAAATACACCGAAATGTGTTTTCTATGTTGAGTACATACCCCATTCATCTGAGTAGACCTTCCCCATTATGATAAAATGCTGACTAGTCTGAAACGAGAGATCCAGCTCAAATTCTACCCTCCTCGAGACTCTAACATCACACCAAGAACCACTTTTAGATTTTAAATAGATAAAATTTGGAAGAAAAAAAACTTAGAGTTGAAACTTTAATTTTTGGATTTGTATTTATGAACATTGAAAAGAAAACTGAATTCAGTCCTTGAAATTGCAAAACTTTTTACATTTTGAATTTCAAACAGGTTAATACAAAACCAATAAATTCAGATACATGATTTTCAAAATGAAATATTCAATTCTATGAATTCCATTTGATCTTGAGTATTCAGCGGCTTTTAAATTTTGAATCTATAGGTCATTAATTTGCCTCCATATCGTGTTGTTTTAGTGCCCTTGTGATGACACCCTGGTGTCCATTAATCCATTATCCAAACCGCTTATCCTGCTCTCAGGGTCGCAGGGATGCGGGCACCTGTCCCAGCAGTTGTTGGGTGGCAGGCAGGGAGACACCCTGGACAGGCCGCCAGGGGCGACACCCTGGTATTATGTTGTGAATTGTGAACGTGTGTTTAGTATGGCTGCATCGTTGTGTCATGTTATGAAGCAACAGTTGCATTATTGATAAAACTGAAAGTGTTTTTCCATCCTTCTCCGCCATCCAAACACAAGGTCCCTAAAACACCTCATGTGTTTTGGGGACCATGAGACAAAACAGTTCAAATGGAAACGGGAATTTGATGGTGCTCGGTTTATTTAGATGACACTGTGTGATGTGGGCGTCCGGGTGGCGTGGCGGTCTATTCCGTTGCCTACCAACACAGGGATCGCCGGTTGGAACCCCCGTGTTACCTCCGGCTTGGTCGGGCGTCCCTACAATTGGCCGTGTCTGCGGGTGAGAAGCCGGATGTGGGTATGTGTCCTGGTTGCCGCACTAGCACCTCCTCTGGTCGGTCGGGACGCCTGTTCGGGGGGGAGGGGAAACTGGGGAGAATAACGTGATCCTCCCACGTGCTACATCCCCCTGGTGAAATGCCTCACTGTCAGGTGAAAAGAAGTGGCTGGCGACTTCACATGTATCGGAGGAGGCATGTGGTAGTCTGCAGCCCTGCCTGGATCGGCAGAGGGGGTGGAGCAGCAACCGGGACGGCCCGGAAGAGTGGGGTAATTGGCCAAGTACAACGGGGGAGAAAAAGTTGGAAAAATCCAAAAAAGAAAAAAAAAAGATGACACTGTGTGGACTTTGTGTAATTAGCATACTGACAGCTGAGAGTGAGTCCACGAGGACATACTGGAGAGATCTGGTGTCCAACACGGGTCATTGGAGCGTTGATTCCTCAAGTTGCATCACCATGATGACTGATCAATAATGTATGTCTATGCCATGGTGTGGGCGAGCGGCCATTGACAGGGCAGTGTGACATAGAAGCAACAGACCTGCGACATTGACGGGGCTGACAGTGCTGTGAGAAGCATTACGGGTTTACATAAACCACACGTACACACCACACAACCACAAACATACAGCCCAGACACGCACATACAGGATTTACATAATGAGGACCGCCAGAAGACAAAAACCATACCCGTATCAAGAGGCACACGGGCCCCCTATCCACTTTCCATCCGCTCAAAAAAAAATAAAAAAAATTTTGGATTAATTCAAAAATGTTATCTCACAAAGTTCACTTGCGTGAAACCACTCGACTAACATTTTAATAAGTAAATCCAACCTCGCGTAGTGTCGCTTGAACCACAGGTCCATGTGTTAGGCATGACAACTTCTCCTGCTGGACAGGAATACATAATCATGTAGATCCTACATTATTAATAGTTTCAGCTCAGTTCAAAAGAGAGAAAAAAAGACTTTGTGGACAAAGTTCGATAACGTTCACACATACGGGAGTTAACTTTTCCCATCCTAATGCCCACTTCCTTTTTTACATGCTGTCAAATGATTCCTTACGAGTCTCTGGAGGATAGCCGGCAGACGGGGTTAAAGTGCTGGGGGCCGGGGGCTGACAGTCAGACTGTCTGGGTCACGAGCCATCCCCTCCTCTAAAACCTGGTGTCTTAACCTGCGAGTCTGGGGACCCGAAACAGGCCGGACGTCTGTCTCTGATGGGTCCCGTGCTCCGAATTTAGATATTTGCTCCACAATGACAGTCAGCTGGTTGAAAGGAGAAAATTGTGCTTATAAAACCCACATTGTGGTGCTTTTGAATGGGAAACTAGGTTCTCGGCTGCTAAGATGGCAGGGATAACCAGATCTACCCAGTTTGATCCAAGGGACTACGGTAGAGGACAAGAATACATTTCCTTGATGTATATCCTATATACTGTAACCTTGTTGACAGGTTTGTCCTAATTATTACAGATTATACACAAAGGATCAGAACACAAAGACAGTGAGCATTATACCCACAATAACGCCCCCAATACCCACCCACCCAACACACACACACACACACACACACACACACACACACAACTTATACAAGGCTATATATGACCTACTACCCCTCCCATAACCCACTTCCCATCTCCCCTCTCCTACCATTCCCACCCGCGCCTTATTGTTCGTGACAAGTGTTTTTCTGTGGAACAACACACACACACACACACACACACACACACACACACACACACACACACACACACACACACACACACACGCGCACGCTTCCAACCTCTTCCCTTTCCATCTTTAAGTCACAGCTATTTTAGTAGATACTCTAAATGATTTACAAGTATCCAGGTGAGAGTTTCAATGTCTTTAGGCAGGACACACGGCTGCTCACAGACCAAAAAAAGGACAATGCTTAAAGCTGCAGTAGGCAATATTATTTCTTAATCATTTTGGTTGAAATAACTAGTTTTGACCATTGCATGTCACTATTAATATTTAATTGAAGGTTTTCTATAAGAAAAAGTGTCTCTGTGAGCGCCGGCCGTTTTGTATTTAGTTTTTTTAAATACTGGACCCGGTCTGAATCAAACAACAAATAAGGGTTAGCTAGCATGTAACTAACCAATCACAGTGACTCTGTACAAACAAAGGTCATCCGGGTTCTCCGTGTCTTGGTTCGGCGCAGCGGCGTGCACGCAGAAGAATTGTCAATTTGTGCTGAATGTCTAATACCGCCTTTGCCAACAACGGCGTATAGTACAAAACAAGCTAAAAGAAGGTAGAACTTGGAGAAGAAAGAGACAAGGAAAGTGCTAAATAAAAAGAGATCAGGCGAGGGTCAACATCGGAGAGGTGTTTTCGAGATGGCGAGAGCTGCGGGAGTGTAAGGAGCTGAAGAATGATGCAGAGGTTGCCCTATTCCTTCTTGACAGATAACGGTAGCACTTGTCCGACGTACATAACTAGCCGAGTTGAACAGACATTAGTTTGCTAATTAGTGTAGCCCTCTTCAGATCGGCAGAGGGGGTGGAGCAGCGACCGGGACAGCTCAGAAGAGGAAGGTAATTGGCCGGATACAATTGGGGAGGAAAATTGAAAAAAAATAAAAGAGTTTGCTAGTTAGTTACAACGGTTGAGAACCTTGACGTTCTGCTTCCTGCCTAGCAAAATGCGCGTGCATGTTTGGTGCGTCATTTGGTGGGCGGGGCTTAGCGGAGTGATACGAGGCAGCAGAAAGAGAGGCGGAAGGCTTTACATTGGAATGTTCATGTTGCCTACTGCAGCTTTAAACCAAAGGGCCTCTTCACCCTGTCCCTCCTCCTCCTCGTCATCTGCCTTCATCCAAATAATGTACAGACTGAAAATTAATTTGACCGCACCCATCCCAACCCCCACCACCGCCTGGGGGACCAATGAAGCGGGATGCTTTGGGAAACAATGGTTAAGTTCTGCTGCAAGACACGCCGCATCCAGTTTTGAACCAAAACCTGATGAGAAGTTTATCAGTCATCTGTTGAAAGTGCTATCATTTTTTTACACCATCTTAATAAAGACATTAATTCGATTCAATTCAACTTGAATTTGAATTGAATTCAAATTAGCCATTGTCCATTTAAAATCACCCTAAACTCTTTTGTGTTTTTGCCACCAAACATTTTGAGTGATAATCTTCATGTTAAGTTGACATGGGAGGGGAATACTGTTGACGACTGCTAAAATCAATTGTATCATTGTGTTCAGCTGTTGGAAACAAGAGGATGATGCTACGCACACAACTCTTTGACTTGACCTTTAACCCGCATAACCTCCCCCCTACTCCCACCCCCACCCACTGACTGCACCCTCGTTAAGGGGAACGCCTTGGAAAACAATAAGACAGCCACCCCGGCCCTATTGTTCCCCGTCATGTCGGCTTGTTTGTGTCCTCTCGGTTACATAACAGTTGATAGATCAAATCCAAGTGCTGAAATAAATATATCGACTATTTTGTTTAAACACGTCTTCCCTTTTTCAGTTTTAACAGCAACACTCATAAAGTTATAGCTAACCAAGGCGTAGCGGCATGTAGATGCAGTCACATCTGCTGAACACCATATATCTGCATATATCTACATGTCCCTTAGAATAAGATCTGTGTCCTGTCCCTTAAACAGTTCACGTTGTTTCATCAAGCTCAAGGGGGTCTTGAAACTCACAAAAGGCGGGTGTAACAAATCAGCTTTCAAACTGAATAAAAAAAAAGTCAAGGCAGTGCAGAATCAAGTCAATTTCCCATAACGGTAGTGATGAAATTAGCCTGCTTTGCTACTTTAAAGGCTTTGCGTGAGGGTTCTCATGACAAAAGCAATTTCTTTAAAAAAAGAAAAAGAAAAGAAAATTACCTTTCCTCTCTGGCTTTTCTCTCTTTTACATATAACCCTTCCTTGTCACATCTGCAAATTGTTACATCTATTTTTACAGCGCCGTAACTCTGACCCGTGCTCCTCTTTGGAGTGGCTGATTGGTGGGCAATGCTGGTGACGTGCGAGTTTATTGTAGGTTTTGCTGGACAGGACAGTCTTCTTACATACCTGGAATAAATAGACACGAGTCCCTTCAGGCTCTCCGCAGACTTAAGATTAACGGGAAGGGAAGTTGAGTTGGAGGGATTTTTGGTGACAGGATTTTATTATCTCCCCGTCTCTCTCTGCTCTTCCCTCTGGGGTCTCACAAAACATGGAAGGGCCCCAGTTGGAACCAGTGATGCTTCTTGAAGCCGTCCAGCACACACGAGTTCTGTCCAGCACACACGGGTGCACATGCATACACAGGAAATGACACGGGCGCGTGCATGTGCGTGCAAACGTGCACACGCTTCTCAAGGCCAGTATATAAAACACATAATTGCAAGCTTATCTATGCGGGGGATAATCCTTGCACATATCTGCCGAACAAGGACATATTTTTGTAGACAGCTGGACGATGAATCACATCACTCGGAGAGAGAGAGAGAGAGAGAGAGATGAGAGAGAGAGAGAGAGAGAGAGAGAGAGGAGAGAGAGAGAGAGAGAGAGAGAGAGAGAGAGAGAGAGAGAGAGAGAGAGAGAGAGAGAGAGAGAGAGAGAGAAGAGAGAGAGAGAGAGAGAGAGAGGAGAGAGAGAGAGAGAGAGAGAGAGAGAGAGAGAGAGAGAGAGAGAGAGAGGAGAGAGAGAGAGAGAGAGAGAGAGAGAGAGAGAGAGAGAGAGAGAGAGAGAGAGAGAGAGAGAGGACTAAATGAGAAAGTGAAAACAAAAGAGCGAGACAGAAAAGCGAATAAGGGGGACACCTCGGGACAGGGCAGAGCTCACATACCACATTTAGCAAATGGAAAAATCAGGGCAGCACGTGTCCCTCATGCCTGTTTTTATTTGGGACCAGATCAGAAGAAAGACAAACAGCGTTGATTTGAAAGGAAACCAGTTGGACTTGAGGCCACTTAGCTCTGGCTGGTGTTCACGGTCGCCCCCAAGAAATCAATCACACATGTGGGACATTTGTAGGCTAATCCTCAAATGATCCATTTTACAAATTTGAGGCACAGGATTTCGACCAATCCCAGCGCAGTGTTTTTATGTCATTAACCGCATTTCCATTCTGGTGTTTTTTTTTATCCAAATTTTGCAGTTTCGAATAAAAGAGGCTGGATTGGGAATGGCAAATATGGATAAAATTCCCCCAAATTTGGTTTTTACACTTGCCTGGGGTGAATAAACATTTCATTCGATAAAAAGAGACACAATGCAGAGGAAATGCGTTTGTTGCATAAAAGGAATGAAACGGGGGCATCCGGGTGGGCGTAGCGGTCTATTCCGTGCTTACCAACATGGGGATCACCGGTTCAAATCCCTGTGTTACCTCCAACTTGGTCGGGTGTCCCTGCAGACACAATTGGCCGTGTCACGGGGTGGGGAAGCAGGATGTGGGTTATGTGTCCTGGTCGCTGCACTAGCGCCTCCTCTGGTCTGTTGGGGCGCTGTTCGGGGTGGGGGCAGCGCCATGTAAAGAGAGAGTCTGGCCAACTGCCTACACGGGCACCATATTGCTTACCAGCTGGTAGGCAGCCCCGAGCTGGGGGGGACCTGGGGGAATAGCGTGATCCTCCCACACGCTACGTCCCCCTGGCGAAACTCGTCACTGTCAGGTGAAAAGAAGCAGCTGGCGACTCCACATGTATGGGAGGAGGCATGTGGTAGTCTGCAGTCCTCCCCGGATCAGCAGAGGGGGTGGAGCAGTGACCAGGACGGCTCGGAAGAGTGGGGTAATTGGCCGAATAGAATTGGGCAGAAATAGGGAGGAAACCCCCCCCCCAAAAAAAGGGCACGAAATGCAAATTGAGTTTGATCACATGATGAGCTGTTTGCACATCTTAACCCCATGTGAGCAGTGTCGGATAGTCACGTATGCTGTACTATGCACACATAGGATGGGCTTGGATGGCATCATAAAAGCTGATGGAAATGTGACTAGTGACAACTGCACTGAAAACAGAAGTTAATGATCATTTTCTGAAACAAGGTGTCCTTTTGTTCCAAATGGTGAACATAGTAGTAACATGGTAGCCTTTATATGCAACATAAAGATAAATAAACTGCAAAGGTAACGCTCTGCCTCTAAATGGCAGAGAATGTATAGGTTAAAAGATGTGTATATTTTCTAGTAGTTGTGTTTGTTTTTTCTTTTTTCTTTTTCCCAATACGTTGTGGTATTCTAACATACCTGAAAGGGGCAAGCTTCGCACCAAATGTCACGCTGATTCACAAGCAGCACCACCAATAGCAACAATATCATATATCAGGAGGGTTTTTAGTCACACTAACAGAAGCTGTAAAAGTCAAGGAAATGCCATTTGTGTCGGCTTGCAAGAGACTCTTCCTCGTTTAATATGTTTACATGTGCATGTGTGTGTTTGAGCGTGTGTGCGTGTGTGTGTGTTAGTGGCAGTAGTTGTGATTGTAGGAGACATGGAGGAATTACATATTTGTGTTTATGCAGTATGAGTACAAACAGTGATCAGCAGTAGTAATAGTGATATTGGCAGTTGTGACAAACAGGAGTGTGCAGGGAGTTGACGGGAATGTGGGCACGAGTATGTGCGAGCGTGCATACGTGTGGGTGTGCACGTGCATGCATGTGTCCAAATATGCTCTGTGTGTGCGTGTGTGTGTGGGGCATGTGTGTCTGTGTGTGTGTCTGTGTGTGTTGTGTGCGTGTGTGTTTTATGTATGTTTGAGGATACAGAGAGAAGCTGTTCTCACTCAGGGCCCTGTCCCTCCCCATTCCTCTACAAGTCCACATGTGTGTTTTATTAGCAGGCAGGCCCATTGGACTGTAAATTCCAATGGCGGGGCTGGCCTGAGGAAACACACAGCCAGAGGTCGAGAGGAGGCACAAAATGCAGGAAAAGAAAAAAAAAGAAAAAGAAAAGGAGAACACAGGGAACGGAAGAATCATCTCTTCTTTTTCTTTCCCATGACTCTCATTTCAGCTTCTCTCCTTCCGCCACTTGAATTTGTTACCGTCACTGTCTCGCTCTCTTTATGTCATCTTTAGCAACGTGCCCTCCCCCGCTCCCGCTCCCTCTCCCTCTCTCTCTCTCTCTCTCTCTCTCTCTCTCTCTCTCTCTTCTCTCTCTCTCTCTCTCTCTCTCTCTCTCTCTCTCTCTCTCTCCTCTCATCTCTCTCCTCTCTCTCTCTCTCTCTCTCTCTCTCTCTCTCTCTCTCGCTCATCCTCCCTCCCTCTCTCTCGCTTTGTTTTCTGTGTTTTATGCTCTTGATGGAGTCACACTGCGTTCTCGCTCTGCAGCTCCACAACCGCAACATTCCCCACAACGGTAAACGCTTAAGAGACAAGAGATACGCTTAAACAATGGTTTCCGCTCGCCCCGAGACAAAATAACTCACTGTTCTCCACCCTTAAACCCCCCTCCACCACACCGCACACGCAGCACACGCACACACACACGCACACACACACACACACGTACACATTAATTCAAGCACTACAAACACTACACACTAATGGGCACAGAGAAAGAGACACAATGTACAAACACTTAATACCACTTAGAAACGGGCAGACCACACACACACACACACACACACACACACACATACACATACACACACACATCCAGTTACTTGCACACACACTTTCACGCACACATATATACATAACACCTCACACCACTGACACACAAAACCTGAAAGACACAGATGAAAACATAAATATAAACACAAACACACACACACACACACACGCTACGCTG
>NC_079213.1:17349742-17354793 GCF_029633865.1 Lampris incognitus | reverse complement strand
GGTGAACATGATAAAGTGAGAAAATCACACCTCTCTCTCTCTCACTCTCTCTCTCTCTCTCTCTCTCTCTCTCTCTCTCTCTCTCTCTCTCTCTCTCACACACACACACCACTCTCTCACTCACCACTCTCTCTCTTGCTCTCTTTCACACCACTCTCTCGCTCACTCGCTCACTCAACACTCTCTCTCTCTCTCTCTCTCTCTCTCTCTCTCTCTCTCTCTCTCTCTCTCTCTCTCTCTCTCTCTCTCTCACACACACACCACTCTCTCTCTCTCGCTCACTCAACACTCTCTCTCTCTCTCACACACACACCACTCTCTCTCTCTCGCTCACTCAACACTCTCTCTCTCTCTCTCTCTCTCTCTCTCTCTCTCTCTCTCTCTCTCTCTCTCTCTCTCTCTCTCTCTCTCTCTCTCTCACACACACCACTCTCTCCTCTCTCGCTCACTCAACACTCTCTCTCTCTCTCACACACCACTCTCTCTCGCTCTCTCTCACACACACACCACTCTCTCTCTCTTTCTCTCTCTCTCTCTCTCGCCTCTTTCCCTTGGCAATAGGCCTTAAGTGTGTATGAGCATTTTCAGTGGTGTGTGACTGGGAGCGGGATGTGTGATAGCCATCAGATCCGAGTTGGATTTGCTCCCGGGAAGAACGAAATGGTCCTTCCAAGATTTTTTTTTTCAAAACACATGAGTGTCCTATCCACAATATCTTTCACCCTAGTTGGAAACCAACCCCGTGAGGGAAATCAGCGTTAGCATTAGCCGATGAGTGTGAACGCCGTTTCTTCTACTGACAAATGACTTCATGGCCTTTGGCAGTTTTATTCCCTGTTTCCACTGTACAACTTTCTTTTTGTAGACTGGTGCTTGTAAAATGCGTTAGTGCAAGGTTTTATTATAGCTAAGTGGCCGTTTTAAAACCTATTTGAGGTGCGATGCTCATTTTCTGTTTTCTAAATATTCATAGTAGACATATAAACCCAGTACATGTTTTGATAAAATACCCTAAAGCTTGATTCTCTGGATTACAGCCGTACTCCCCCAGCCCTGTTAAGAAGAGGATGAAATGCTTTCTTTCCATAGAAACTAATGGGACGAAGACGCCAACACCAAAAAGTGGTTCCCATTCATCACACAGCACTGGCGGAGCGTACCGCACACCGAGTATGGCACCGAATTAATCTCTATAACAAGGGACTAAGGACAACGTTGAGTGACCGGCCTGAAGAATCATTACTTGCACAAACTCATGAAAAACGTTTTCTGCATTAATCCCCCTCTTCCGGACCACATGATCCCCTGCTGGCCGTCTGAGTACGAGTTTTAATGCTCACTGCAAACCAGTTTGGGAGAGGACCAGTCTCTTATTCTCATTCAACTGTGAAGGGCGTCTCATCTGCCCAGATTTTGTCAAATTTTTTTCTTTTTCTTTCCCCTGAAATGAATGACAAAATGAGGAATAAAACTGGGGGTAAGAGAGCGGATATATAGAGACAGAAGAGCGTAGAGCAATGAAAGCAGGAAAAACTGCTGCAAGAGATTAGATAAAAACGACAGGGGAAAGTAACAAGAGAAGGGATGCTTTTTTCTTTCTTTTTTTTAAAAATTTTTTTTGCGCCTTTGATTTAATAGGGCAGTCATCATTCTGACAGGGGGATGGACGTGTTTTTTATAAGACAGCGCAGTAAAAGTGAGTTCGAGTCCCGAGGGCACCCTAAATCAATAAATGTGGGGGTGTGCTGCAAGGCGCGCAGGACGATGAGGTCCTGCGGAGGACACCGACCCGGTGGATGGAGACGGGGGTGGGGCCCTAATGAGCCAGGTGTGAATGACATCTCCGGGTCAATACGCTCTTACAGGCCTCTGTGCCAATGACCAACAGCCTTTTTCCCTTTTGTGGTTATGCATGATTCAGAAAAACAGCCCTGCAAAAGTACGGAAAACACCAACCGACCTTAACGGATGGTGGAGCTGCTTAGCGTGAAAGATGAATGAGTTTATAGGAGAATTTTGTTCATCCCTTCTGGTAAAAAACAAGACGACGATAGTTAACCGGCATCTCTGTAAGATACAAAGGGTAAATTCTGTAAAACTACTTTAAAACTAAAACAAAAGGATTCAGGATACTCGCTGTGCAGGTAGAACTCAATAGAATAGAATGGAATAGAATAGAATAGAACAAACTGAGGAGAATAGCACAGAATAGAACAGAATAGCACACAATACAATAGAATAGAATAGCATAGCATAGAACACAACAGAATAGCGTAGAATAGACACACACCGAATAGAATAGAACAGAATAGAAAATAACAGAATAGAATAGAATAGCACAGAAAGGACCAGAATAGAAAATAACAGAATAGACAGAATAGAATGGGTCTTTATCGTGTTGAACAGTCATTCTGCATGTAACCTCACACACATATGTCATATGTTACATATGATATTTGCATGAAACAATTACATAGCTAAAAGCCTTACTGTTTGGTGAAAGATGTTGACCTGCAGTAAGGATAAGGCATGTTTTGGGTTTGGGTAAATTGCATGTCAGACTGACAACCAGAGAGGAAGCGTTCAGCCTCTTGCA
The DNA here is from genome assembly GCF_029633865.1 of Lampris incognitus. Classification (NCBI taxonomy): domain Eukaryota; kingdom Metazoa; phylum Chordata; class Actinopteri; order Lampriformes; family Lampridae; genus Lampris; species Lampris incognitus. The sequence continues at coordinate 17,352,197 of NC_079213.1, read as the reverse complement.
GAGAGCGGTCAGGGATGTTGAACATAACGTTAGCCGTCCTTCCCACAGCTTGTGTCATACAGGCCACCTAGCTGCCCCTGTTTGCTAGCCTATAACCTTGGTAGGCCTGTTGGTAAAACAGGCAAGCTCTTTCTTGCACTTTGTCCCAAAATTTCCAAACCACACCGTTATATCAACAACAAGGAAGATTTTTATAAGACTGCTATGTTTTGATTTTCCAGAACCAACCGTCCTCATCCGTACATCATTGTGAGACTGTCATATCCCCGAAAGGGCTCTATTTCATAGAGGCCGGTCAGCAAAAAAATGTCAAGTGTCTTGCAGATCTTTCCAGACATATGGTGAAAGTACAATAAAGCATGGTAGGTACTGTATGACGGTGACAAGCAATGTGAAATTCTCTTAATTTAGCAGCAGCCCCTTAAAAATCAGAGCTGACCCGAAGTGAGGACCAGTGCAGGGCCTCACAGCTGGCTAATAGAGTCAACTTTGCATATTTTTGTGACTCATTGTAGGGCTCTGCTCAAGCTGCAGGTGTTTGATGCTAGGACGTGGAAGACCAAAGCACAGGAAATTACAGTAATCAAGCCTCACCGTTAGAAACGTGCACACTAAGGTCTCAGCCAGCGTGCAAATGCAATACTTTTTGGCTTCGTTTTTAGCTCGGGGTGAAAGCATTGCTGAGATTCTTGACAGAGTAATAATGCAACTCTTAAACTTGGGGTTGCAAGCATTGAACTATCGCCTTTGCTTGAGCATCTTAGTTTTGTTTGCACTCGAAAGCAGGAGGTTAACTGACGTCCACTTTTTGACTGCAGGGGGAAAAAACCTCCACAAGTTCTTAGATTAGTGGTTTCTGGGCTTGAGAGGAAAGTGTTGCAGGCATAACAATGAACGTTAATACCAAAATGGGCGAGGTGTATCGTGTATATGAACCACAGAAAAGAAGGCCAAGACTTCACCTTGTGGTAAAGTGTATAAAACTAAGCTGTGGTGGGGTGTCCAGGTAGCATGGCGTCTATTCCGTTGCCTAGCAACACAGGGATCACTGGTTCAAATCCCCGTATTACCTCCGGCTTGGTCAGGCATCCCTACAGACACGATTGACCATGTCTGCTGGTGGGAAGCGAGATGTGGGTAGGTGTCCTGGTCGCTGCACTAGCATCTCCTCTGGTCAGTCAGGGCACCTGTTAGGGGGAGAGTGGGAACTGGGGGGAATAGTGTGACCCTCCCATGCGCTACATCCCCCTGGCGAAATTCCTCACTGTCAGGTGAAAAGAAGCGGCTGGTGACTCCACATGTATCGGGGGAGGCATGTGGTAGTCTGCAGCCCTCCCCGGATCGGCAGAGGGGGTGGAGAGGAGACTGGGATGGCTCGGAAGAGTGGGGTAATTGGCCAAGTACAACTGGGGAGGAAAAAGGGGCAACCCCCCCACCAAAAAAAAAGAAGGAAGAGAGGTTTGGGAATCGGTTCGTAGCTCTTTGGATGATTTTATGTCACTGCCACTTTAAATACTAAGGTACATTTAACGTATTGCCAAAATTGGTGGACGCTCCTTAACAGGTTTTGATGGAAGAGGATCAAGTAAGTTTCGGATCGAGCACCATTTTGTTTTAGGGATATCCATGGAAACGGGGTAACGGGGTGGTAGGTAAAAGCTTTTTTGGGTCATTCCTGGGATTTTTGTTGAGTTGTCCCAAACTTTGAGCACTATCTATCATGCACTATTGTTGAACAGTAACTGGCCTTGGCTGTGGAGGGCGTAGGTTAGCAGTTTATCATATTATCATCGCAGCCAAAGAAATGAACATTAATGTTAGTAATGTCAACCATGCATTAATGCAACACCCCCTCCTGTTGTCGTGCACAGCAGCACGTTGTCCAGCGTGAACGGGTGAGGAGGCTTCCTCCCTGGATACGAATGGCTTTAACCAGGTTTCGTAGAAATTGTTGAAGTCTTTTGATTTTTACTCAATAAAAACAGTAGTTTGACACCGTGCTACACCAGCCCAACAGAGAATGGTTTTCCTCCGTGTCTAGGTTCCAGTTACATCGTGAACGAACGATAAAAGCACGCCGTTGAAACAGTCCAGCATATGAAGTACGAGCCCATTTTCCAAGCACGCTGGCAAGGTCGCCTTCTGGTTCCCGCACGCTGCTCTCCGACACAAATGGCTGCTTATTGTCAAAGTAGAAAACCAGGGAGCCGATTCTGTTTCACAACTTCAGCAGGGCAAGTGCAGCTACACAATGGTACTTTGTGTGTGTGTGTGTGTGTGTGTGTGTGTGTGTGTGTGTGTGTGTGTTTGTGCTATTAAAGAGATGCACAAGCAAATGTACTCACAAACATGTACAGATGTGTGCACGCGCGTGCACACACACACACACACACAGTACCATTCTGCACTTGTGTGTGTGTGTGTGTGTGTGTGTGCATCTGTACATATGAGTACA